>NC_044978.1:81766846-82066846 GCF_008728515.1 Papio anubis
GGAACCCGGGAGGCGGAGCTTGCAGTGAGCTGAGATCCGGCCACTGCACTCCAGCCCGGGCTACAGAGCAAAACTCCGTCTCAAAAAAAAAAAAAAAAAGAAATTCATTTTAAACATGATATATCTTATTCTTACTCAAACTATTAAAGCATGCAATAGAACGTCAGTATATTTCTAATCACATGATACATATAGCTGATGTAGACAATTTTTCTCTCCACAAACATAGTGAAACGCTGGATAAAATGTGATATAATTTTTAATAAATTATACAAAGCAGCTTGAAAAACAGAAAGAGAAATCTCCAGGTGACAGAACAGAAGAGAGGATTCAAATCCAGAAAAGCAAGTGGAAGTAGGCCCTTTGACTGCTCGGAGATTATGGAAGGAATATATGTAAAGGACTTTTAATACCCACTAGGGAAAAGAGATGCGGTCATAGCTCTATTCAAGCTGGAAAGCTGGAATTGAGTCCTCTGAATAAAGTCCAGAGTCTTGAAGGGTTACCAAGTTACTTATTTAAAGGAATCTAGATATATCTGTTTAATGGCCTGGAGAAATGAAAAGATCATTTGCTATCTACTGGAGGTCATGAATTAATAAATAATTTAATCACAATTAATCAAAGTTCTATACCTATGAGACCTAAAGGGTGTACAATTTAATGACCTGCAAGGGTTAGGAAACTGAACAAAGAAATTAACACAAAAGCTAGTTTAGGACTGTGTAAACTCTATAGCAACACTGTACAATACAACTTTTGTGATATGGAAATGTTCTATATCTGCACTATCTAATGTGGTAACTACTGGTCATATGTGGCTATTGAACACTTAAATGTGTCTAGTGAGATTGCAAAACTAAATTTTAAATTGTATTTAATTTTAATTAATTTCTATTTTAAAATTTACATATGGCTACTGGCTACTGTATTGTAAACCTAGAACCAGCAGAAAAAAAATGAGGAATGATTCTGTGGGTACATGTATATAAACTAAAGCAAATGCAGCTACCACAGAACAGAATATTAGTGTTTTAAAGAACTCGAGAAAAGACCTACTGTAATGGAATACCAGGAAATATTATATCTAGGAGATTAGCCTTCCCAAAATTGAAGATAAAAAAATAAAAATATAAAAGAGAATAGATTTAAGAGGATTATGGAGATAAAAGAATACAAAATTAAAAATTGAATTAAAATTAATAACAAAATATTAGGAATTCTTGAAAAACTGTAAGCAGTTTTGAAAATAGAACCAAATTGAACTTCTAGATATTAAAAATATAATGACAAAAATAAGTTAAATGGATGGAATAAATAGCATATTGATGTGAAGTAAAGTGAGAATCTGAAAGATGGAGTTAAGTAAACCTCTCAGAATCTAGCAGAGAGAGATAAAACGATTAAAAAATTATAAAAAATGTTAAGAGAGAAAGAAGATAAAGAAATAGAATAAGATATTCCAGAAGAGAAAATAAAAGATAAAAGTGAGAAAAAGTATTCTAAGAGATAATAGTTGGGGAGTTTTCAGAATTAAAGTAATACATGAACCCTGAAATTGAAAGAGCGTAATTGATCCTCAGCAGCAAAAACAAAACAATACCAAACCCGAAACATAAATAACCAAACAAAAAATCCAACCCATACTGTCATGCATTATAGTGAGAGGAAAATCATTTTTTTCTGAAAAAAAGCCCAAAAATTCAGATAGAAAAATATATTTCTTCTAGAGAGGAATATAATTAGGCTGACAGCAGACTTCTCATCAACACCACCAACACTGGGAATTGGATGAAAATAAAATAATATATTTAAAGTACCAAGGAAAAGCAACCATCAATCTAGAATTCTAAACCCACCCAAAACAATCATACCAGACCGAGGGCAAAATAAACAACATTTAATTTTGTTTTTGAGGGAATTTTTCAAAGTCCTGAAAACCTACTGAAGGATGTTCTTCTTTCAGAATGAAATCCATAAAGCAGTAGAGTGCAAAGAACTATGTCATGTAAAAAAAAGTGTAATCCAAATAAACGTTGACAAAAATATAATGAAATAATGTCTAACTAGCATGACATTAACAAATTGAACTGAAATGCTAAATGACAATAACATGGAATTTGGGAGGTAGTGTTTAAAATCAAACACTCCAAGGACCTTGCATTGTATGAAAGAAGGTATGAAAAATACCTGATGTAAATGACGAGTTGATGGGTGCAGCACACCAACATGGCACAAGTATACATATGTAACAAACCTGCATGTTATGCACATGTACCCTACAACTTAAAGTATAATAATAATAAATAAATTAAAAAAAAAGAAATAGATTACATAACTCAAAACCAATAGGAGTAAAGTTAGGTTAAAGAGAATTGGTTGAATCCAGCAGAAGTTCTGCTTTATGAGTATTGGGAACCGCAGCCCTGTGCATGATGTCCTTCCACCTCCACATAGCTGCATAAGAATGGCCTTGGGTCTGGAACACTTCCTTACCGAGAGTGCAAAGAGAGATCACATGGCAAAGGAGGAAGCCGCTGGGAGGCCCTAGGTGTTTTTTACCTAGAGTACTCAAGGGGAACTAATAGAGGGAGAACTAATTCACCCTGAGAAAGAACATTAATCTATTCATCAGGGATCCACCCCCAGAACCCAAACACCTCCCATCAGGCCCTACCTCTCAACATTGCCACATTGGGTACCAAATTTCTGCATGAGGATTGGAGGTGGCAAAGGCCCAAACCATAGCATGTACACACAAACTGAAAGTATAGTAACAAGAAAAAGATACCATTTACAACAGGAAAAAAAAAAGCAAGATATCTAGGAGTAAATCTTACAACATATATTCAATACTTGCATGGAGTTACAACTTTAATAAAGATATTGAAGAAACTTAAGGAAATGGAGAGATACATCATGTTCATGAGTAGATAGCAGAAAGACATTAATTCTTTCCCTTGTGATCTGTTCAGTAGTAGAACCATCTGAAATTGTCATCTTTGTAGGTGAAAAACAGTTTAATGTTAATGTCAAAAGATTTAAACTAGTATCTATTAATTACAATTATAATTCACATATAAATAGAGGTTTTATAGGAAATTAACACATTGATTCTATAATATCTATGAAAGAGCAAAGACTTAGGATAGTCAAGACATTGCTGAACAAGTGTCACAAGGCAAGTGGATTTGCGATACAGTGTATCAGGTATCATAACTTATCCAATATTTTTAATTAAGATAGTGTGGCACTGACCTAGGGAAAGACAACTAATTAACAGGATATCACTGAGAGCTACCAAAGAATACTATGCTTATACATCTGTGTGTAACAGATTTCATCACAGATGCCTGAGCAATGGTGGACTGTTCAAGAATAGTAAGAAATAATCTAAAAACTGTGTTAAAAATTAGACCTCAAATCTGTAGATTTGACAATACTCAAATCTGTAGACAATACTAAGCTCTTTAAAGCAAGAAGAAATGATGATCTACGGAAATTATAGGAAGGGCTTTCATGGCCATTGATGTAATCACCCAACAGGTTCACCTTGGCTGCTGCTAGACAGAGCCAATGTATCAAGACTGGGGAATTGCAATGGAGAAAGAGTAATTCACACATTACTGGCTGTGTGAGAGACCAGAATTTTATTATTACTCAAATTAGTCTCCCTGAAAGCTTGGGAATCAGAGTTTTTAAGGATAATTTGGCAGATAGGAGCTTGGGAAGTAAGGATTGCTGATTGGTTGGGTTGGAGATGAATCATAGGTGGTCCAAAGTGAGTTCTTTCTTGCTGACTTCTGTTCCTGGGTGGGACTGCAGAACTGGTTGAGCCAGATTACTGGTCTGGGTGGTGTCATCTGATGCATTGGAATGCAGGGTCTGCAAAATATCTCAAGCAATGATCTTAGGTTTTACAACAGTGATGTTATCTCCAGCTGCAATTTGGGGAGGTTCAGACTCTTGCAGCTGAAGGCTGCATGGCCCCTAAACCATAATTTCTAATCTTGTAGCTAATTTGTTAGTCTGACAGACGTAGACTAGTCCCCAGGCAAGAAGGATTTTTTTTCCCCCTCAGGAAAGGGCTATTACCAATTTTGTTTCAGAGTTTGAACTGTAAACTAAATTCCTTCCCAAGGTTAGTTCAGCCTATGCCCAGGAATGAACAAGGACAGCTTAAAGGTGAGAAGCAAGATGGGGTTGGTTTGGTCTGATCTCTTTCACTGTCATAGTTTCCTCAGGTACGAGTTTTGCAAAGGTAGTTTCATTAATAGATGAGTTTCATATTTGTTTAATATCTGCCTATCCCATGGCACAGAAGCTATCCTCTAGTGTCCAGGTCTGGATCAGGCACACTTAAGTTTCTTGTTTTGTTTGTTTGTTTTTTCTGAGCCCTCTTTCCTAGACTTCATATTTGTGGGCTTCAGGCCCATGGGTGTGTCAGAGGCTTTCGAACCACAGTGACTCCATCTTGAGTGAGAGCTAGGAAAATGAGGCTGGGACTTGCTGGGCTGCATTCCCAGAAAGTTAGGTATTCCTGGCCTCCAGATGTTTACGGTTAAAAGAACAGATTGATAATGTTTGCTAAACAGACTCAGGCTTGGGAGTGTTCTGATACCCTGATATCTTGAGAACAGAAGCATTTCTAATTTTGCTTTAAAGATAACAATACCAATTCTTGCAAAATATAGAAATTAAGAAAATTAATCCTTTATCACAAACCCTTGTAGCAGAGCACATCCCCCCATGATCTTTTTTTAAAATCTTAAGTACAAACAAGTATTGTATCTAGGGTGGACGTATTCCTCGTCTTACTTTTGGGAATGCCCTACTCTGTCTATGGAATAGCTGTTCTTTCACCACTTTACTTTCTTAATAAACTTGCTTTTGCTTTGTACTGTGGACTCGTCCTGAATTCTTTCTTATGCAAGATCCAAGTACTCTCTCTTGGGGTCTGGATTGGGACCCCTTTCCTGTAACTGGTACATTGAGAAGTAGGGATAGATCCAGGTTGCAAGATACGTAAAATGCTTTTGATAGACTCTTGAGGAATAGGCTCTAGTTAAACACACTTAGTTCACGTTTCAGCTCAGAATGTTCTGTGCCCATCACAGGCCAGCACATCTATCTTTTTCAGTGCATAACTAACTGGAGGTTCACTTTTGTAAGTGAAAATCAGATGTTCTTTGAAAAGTGAATCTGGTGCAATAAATATCTTACAAAATAATTGCAAGGGAAAATAAAATATTTTGTTGTTATTTGCTCTCTAGAAATAAATATTAAATGATAAAGTTGAGCTCATTGGGATGATGTCTCTGAAATCTTAAACCAGCTCATTAATAGAACTGCTTTTGGGGGCTAATGGAGTAAAGAATCTTCTGTCTATTTGGGTACCATGAAAGGTTGTACAATTATATTGTAGTATTATATTGTTAGCAATGTAAATGAGGTAGTTAAGAAAGTAAATAATTTAAAAGCATTTGATAAAAATTAAGATGCCAACAGATATTATTACTGTGGATCCAATCACAGCTAATGAGTAGTTTCAAGCAAGAAGAGAAACTTTCCAATCTCTACAAAGGAATCTGTACCAGTTACCCTACATGAAGCCAAATATTTGTATCTGCTATCTCACATGATCTGTCCAAACATCCGGACTATGCATCAACAGTTTAGATATGAAATTAGCATTCAAAAAATTATTACAATCTAGGTGTTTAAATCTCAAGCTAAATATAGTTCCTCAACTAAACAATCCATCTAAGAGTATGTAACAGAATTAAGATTTCAAATTTACCACAAATCCCAGAAGTTTACATCCCCCAAATAAATGCATTCCATTCAAAAGCAAACAAAAATAGATTTTCAGTGTAAGTCCTTTGAGTTTCAAGAAACCCCACCAGACCAAGTAAGTACATAATCATGCAAATCAACTGCTTTCAAGGAGAAGCCCAGTAAGCAGCATGCATGGATGACAGTGAGAAGAGCAGAAATTGTTTTCATTTTCTCAGCAGGACAGATTCCTCACACTACAGATCAAACCCCCCATCCCAATCCTTTTTCCATCTACACATCTTGAAAAGAGACATATGAAAAAACTTTTTAAAAAGATGTTTTAAATGAAATAGGTTTCAACTAAATTTCTTTTCTAGTGGCCTCTGAGTTAGCATTAAAAAGAGCAGTTGTGGTAAAGTAGATATAGGCATATAGTGGTTTTCCTGAATGTGGTGGCCAATATGATTCAGTCTTTGAGAAAAATTCTGGAGTCTTAGAAATGGATATAGAGGGTTGTGTTCATCAATGTGGCCAAAGTCTGCCACTACTGAGTGCATTGCTAATCTATTTAGTTACTGAAAAGTGGTATTAGGCTCTGATTGTTCAGATTCCAGAATGAAGAGAGGAGACAGGAAGAGAGGGCTATCTGGGGTTGGAACTATGACTGATTCTCAAGATAGCAGTGCTAATGAAGGCCCAAGCTATGCCTTTTGGGGGCTGTGAGGGAGGGGAGTGTTCCATTTAGAAGGCACATCATGGATAAAGGTCTTATAAGGGCATAGATGATGGGGACTAAGGTGGTAGGGAAGAAATGAGTTAGATACATTTTCCCTGCTTGGGGTATGGTAGTCTCTGGATATTTTTAGGACAGAGAATTAAGAAGGCAAATGAATAATTTAATAGGTGTACTGTATGTTTGAATTCAGTTTAATTTTTAGAGAAATGTAAATAAAATTGTTCAGTTGTTTCTAAGTTTCTTTTATGGTCAGCACAAAATTTTCTTGAATGTGACCCTACTCCAGAACTCCATTACAAAGATTTCCAAGTACATAAGGAATTTGCATTCTGCGTAATGATGAGAAACCTGGCAGGTCAGTGTAACTTGCTGAAGGCTTCTGCAAGATTGGCTTGATCTCAACAATGCAATGCAGGAGCAGACTACACCTTAGTCACTATACAGCTATGGTGAATTTTGATTGGAAGATGATTTGCAAACATCCTATCCCTTAAGACAAGGACATCCCTTAGAGACTTTGAGAAAGCTGGCAAAGGAATTAAGCAGTTATTACTCTGTATTTCATCTTAGCAAGAAAAAATGTTGAGAAGAAAAAACTTTGGACTTAAAGTCAGGAACACACTACCCTCACAACCAGAGAAGTAATGACATTGAGTAACAACCTATAACACTTAGGTGCACCATTTAACTGCCCAGTGGGTGCACATTGCCTGCTGCCTACACAGAGCCAATTTATCGAGACAGGGGAATTGCAATAGAGAAAGAGTAATTTATGCAGAGCCAGCTATAAGGGAGACTGAAATTTTATTACTCAAATCAGTCTCTCTGAAAATTCAGGGACTGCAGTTTTTAAGGATAATTTGGTGGGTGGGCTGCTAGTGAGTCAGGAGTTACGATTGGTCAGGTTGGAGATGAAATCATACGGAGTTGAAGCTGCCCTCTTGTGCTGAGTCAGTTCCTCGGTGTGGGGCACAAGACCTGATGAGCCAGTTTATCGATCTGGGTGGTGCCAGCTGATTCATCCTGTGCAGCATCTGCAAAATATCTCAAGCACTGATCTTATGTTTTACAATAGTGATGTTATCCCCAGGAACAATTTGGGGAGGTTTAGAATCTTGCAGCCTCTAGCTGCATGACCCCTAAATCATAATTTCTAATCTTGTGGCTAATTTGTTAGTCCTACAAAGGCAGTCTAGTCCCCACGCGGGAAAGGGGATTTGTTTTGAGAAGGGGCTGTTACTGTCTTTGTTTCAAAGCTAAACTATAAACTAACTTCCTCCTAACGTTACTTTGGCCTAAGCCTAGGAATGAACAAGGACAGTGTGGAGGTTAGAATCGAGATGGGGTCAGTTAGGTCAATCTCTTTTACTGTAATAATTTTTTCAGTTAATAATTTTTGCAAAGATGATTTTATTACCTGGCTCAGGAGCCTCCCTAGAAGGAAGGAGTTAGGATCTTTCTTGAAGTAAATATAGGCAAGGCCAGAAAATGAACTTTTGTCCATACTCTGATCATTTACCCACAGTATACCCAGTCTTCTGTCTGTTGAATCATGCTAGTAGAATTGTTTGTCCTCCACTCCCAAAAAGTTTAGTTGCTGTTCGGAAATTTGCCTTGACCCAGTAGTCTTACACTATTGTAAAAGTATTATTTTTGAAAAAATCCGGAATCTCTCTACGGTATCTATCTTTAACTGACTAATGATTTGTAAAATGATGATATTATCACTAAAATTTTTTAAATGTCCTTTAAATCTTCAGAAAAATATGAATTTTTAAACATAGATTTTATGTCAATACATTTCTTAGTATATATTGCAATGCTATGTTAGCCAAAGTCTCTAATTAAACAAAGCACTCTGTTCTTTACCATGTCATATAAGAGAGAGTTCATTGTCATTTCCATTTGTATACCAGAAACAAAATTGTGAATTTCTAAGGAGCCATTCCAGATCAGGAATTACAGTGGATGAAGATGAAGTCAGCACTGGCTATTAAAATAGCAGATGCTACCGTGAAGTTCACTGAGCCCAATATAATAGTCTCTGTTTTCAGCCGGTAGGTTTTCCTATATGCTGATGAGGTAAGGAATAAAATAGTACATGAGGGTTCTGTAGCAAGAGATTTACACTAGAATACCAACTTCTGCCCGGGTGGGAGACAATCCCTGAAAGGCACATATCCATGTTTTTGGTCAGAAAATGAACTTTGAGGCAAAAACTTAGTTTACTTTAATCTTAGCTTAATGATTTTTTCTAGTGGGTTTTACTACACTAAAATATTTACTTTAAACTTCATGAGAGTGGAATACAGGAATTATGGAAGGCAGATATATTTGCAATCTACAGAGTCATCAGAATTCTTTTTAATGTTTGAATATTTGGGCTCATGGCCAGATGTTTGATTTCTAACTGAATCCATTTGCTTCTAAAAACCTGAGTCTTTTGTATTTGGTGATTAGAATATCTAAGAATTCTTCTAAAACATTCATTGGTTTCCTTTCTAAAGGACACATTTTTCATTCTATTGATTATGTTTTTTCCTTATTTGGTTGCAAAAACAAGTTGATTTAACGTCTTTTATTTACTGAAGAATTATTTAATGAAAAGAACAATGTAATGGTGACTTTTCTCCTACAGGCAAACATAATTTGTTAAAAAAATACTAGCTTTTGAGTAAGAATAGCTCAAAGAACATTTCTGAATTTGGTTTTTCATTTTGTTTTGGAGAATGTTATTTCCTGGAGTAAATTCTGCAGTTGATCAAGGAATGAAAATTGAGTGAGAGACACAGATGCACTGAAGAAAATTATCTACAATGGGATGCAACTGTTATCCTTCAACTTTTTTTATGAACTAAAACAATGCCTCATTAACAGTTAAAAATATTATAAATTTCTCCTTACTATATCTTATTTTCTAAGATTATGATAAATACAAAACGTTTCCTCCACAGTCCCTTCCTGAAGTTTTGAAATTAGGATTTGGTAACAAGCAGTTAAGGAACAGATGAAACTACAGGTCACCAATAATTTGCCTGCTAAAGGAAAAATGAATCTAGCATAGAGCCTTGCGCATAATAGGCACTCAATAGATGGTGACCAGGTGAATGAATGAGACGAATAGGTTATTTTAGTGAATATTTTGGTATTTTAGGTTTGCTCTGGTTCGACAGTTTTGGAAACTTAAGCTCTAGGTCTAATCTAACTTAGGAAACCTTTTGGAAACATAATATGTAAAAACAATCAAATAAAACATTTTAATTTGTTCCATTAAAAAATATTTTACAATTTCTTCTTGGAATTGTCTTTGGCTTCGTTATTTTCTATTTTTATTCCTCTTTTCTCCAGCTTAAGTTGTGTCTCCTAAGTGGTTTATTGATCATTTCCTTTTTTCTATTCTAACCAACAAGTTTAAACACTAATTTCAGTATATTACCTCCTTGATAAAAATATTCAATGAATATATTGACTTCAGGATAAAAAAAACCCCTTATTATTAGCTTTTAAAGCAAAGTTCTTCAAAATCTGGCTTCACTCAATTTGTTAAATCAAGTTTATTACTATAAAAGATTCACTTATTATTTTTTAAATAAAATAAGACAAAACCACCTTCCACAAACACAAAGGTACTTCTTGTTTCCAAGTCTGAGTTTTTTCTTTTGCTCACTAACTCTCCTTTTTTCTATCAAAATGCTACTTACTATTCACATAAGTATTTTTTAAATGTTGAGATGCCTCTCTTCATAGTAAGGCATCTGCCAAGGCTCAGAACACCATGAGAGTGTCACACCCCAGAACAGGGCTCTTGCTGGCCCTCTAAGAACCACCTATTAGTCAGAACATCTCCTCTCCAGCCTCTGATAAAAGCCTAATCTCTTTTGAGTCTTATTCCATCAGGTGATACTATTTTCTCCCCTTCCTTATTAATGTCATTTATTGATTACTTGATCATTTCCCTTTACCCTTTGAAGTCTTTGAGATGATGCATATTCCCAATTGTCCTCTTCACTTTATCTCCTGTCATAGCGAAGCCAGTGCACTTATAGAAAGCAATCAAGTTTTAAAATTCTAGCCTTCCTTTCTTCAGTTAATTTTATCTCTACTCTATTGGAGTCATTCATTTTCAAAGCTCCATAATGAATTATTTCAATACATGAATGTTTGAAGAACTTAATTTTATGTATCTTACCGTGACCAAAATCTCCTCTCTGTTAAGATTCTCTTCATGCTTGCTACTACTATAACTGCTCTTAGAACTCTTTAGTCTCTTGATTTCTGCCATTTTTTCCCATCATCCAACCTCCTCCAGAGTACTTTACCTTTCTTATTCAGTCTCACTCCATGGAAAGACAAGTGTATGACCTTTTTCCCACTAAGTATCCTTGATTTCCTTGAACCCCTATCCTTCTGCTATACCAGTAGCATTTAGTAATCCAACCCAAAATCAGAGTCATAATCCTGTTTCTTGAGACCTCTAAGTAGGGGGTTGAAGGCTAATAGCTCAACCCATATATTCATGCGATTCGGTACTGCTCAATTTTATGAACTTAGCACTGTGCATATTTTTTCCCCATGACTTTGGTTAGCTTGCTTTCTCCGGCCCTTCTAGATTTGTTTATGATATTTTATATAAATGTAGTCATGCAATATGTGATCTTTTGTGAGTGCCTTCTTTCATTTAGCATGATGTTTTCAAGGTTCATCCTTGTTGTCGGGTGTATCAGTAAATGATGCAATTGCTGGGTTATATGGAAAGTCTATGTTTTGAGGAGGAATCGAAGTGTTTTCTAAAGTGGCTACATCATTTTACAATCTCAGCAGCAATGGATAAGTATCCCAATTTCTCCATCTGCTCACTAACACGTGTTATTTGCCGTCTTTTGATTCATCATTCTAGTGAGTGTGAAGTGTTGTCTTACTGTGTTTTTTATTTGCATTTGATGTCTAATAATGTTGAGTATCATTTCACATATTTTTGGTCATTTATATATCTCGAAGAAAAGTCTATTCAGACCCTTTGCCCATTAAACTTTTTTTAATTGACATATAATAGATGTACATATTTTGGGGGTACCTGTGATAGTTTAATACATTCATATACTTTGTAAAAAATCATATCAGTATAATTGGAATATCAATCACCTTTAGTATTTGTCTGTATGCTAGAAACATTTCAATGATTCTGTTCTAGCTATTTTGAAATATACAATAGATTATTTTAAACAATAATCACCCTACCCATCTATCAAACACTAGGTCTTACTCCTTCTATCAAACTATATATTTGTACTCATTAATCATTGTTTTTTCATTCCCTTTCCTCTCTTACTTTTCCCAGGTTTTGGGAACCACCAATATACTTTATCTTCATGAGATCTCTTTTTTAGGGCCCACATATGAGTGATAACATGTGGCATTTGCCTTTCTGTGCCTGGCTTATTTTACTTAACATAATGACCTCTAGTTCCAACCATGTGCTGGACATGTCAAGATTTTATTCTTTTTTATGGCAGAATAATATGCCATTGTGTATATATATCACATTTTTCTTTATCCATTCATTTATTAATAGGCACTTAGGTTAATTTCATATTTTGGGTATTGTGAGTAGTGCTTCAGTAAACATGAGAATACACATATCTCTTCATTAAATGGATTACTTTTCTTTTGGATATATACCTTGTAGTGGAATTGCTGGATCATATGCTAGTTATATTCTTGCTTTTTTGATGAACCTTCATACAGTTCTCTATAGTGGCTGTACTAATTTACATTCCCACCAACATTGTACGAGGCTTCCCTTCCCCTGCATCATTTCCTGCATCTGTTGTGCCCAATATTTTGATAAAAGCCACTTTAACTGGAGTGAGATGATATCTCATTATGATTTTTATTTGCATTTCCCTGATGATTTGTGATATTGAACATTTTTTTCACATACCTGCTGGTCATTTATATATCTTCTTTTGAGAAATGTTTATTCAGATCTTTTGCCCATTTTTAAATTAGATGATTTGTTTCTTTGCTATTGACTTGTTTGAGCTCCTCATATATTTTTGTCAGTAGTCCCTTGTCGGATGGATAGTTTGCAAATATTATCTCACATTCCCTAGACTGTCTCTTTATTCTATTGTTTTCTTTGGTGTGGAGAAACTTTTAAGTTTAACATAATCCCATTTGTGTGTTTTTGCTTTGGTTGCTTGTGCTTTTGACACAAAATTTCTTTGCCCAGAACAATGTCTTAGAACAGTTCTCCAGTGTTTTCTTCTAGGAGTTTCATTGTTCTAGGTCTTACATTTAAATATTCATCCACTTTGATTTGATCTTTTAATATAGTGAGAGATAGGATCTAGTTTCATTCTTTTGCGTATGATTATCCAGTTTTCTCAGCACCATTTATTGAAGAGACTGACCCTTCCCCATTGTATGTTCCTGATGCTGTTGTAGAAAATCAGTTGGCTATAATTGTTTGGATTTATTTCTGGGTTCTCTGTTCTGTTCCATTTGTCTATTTGTCTGTTTCTATGTCAGTACCAAGCTGACTTGGTCACTATAACTTTGTAGTATAATTTGAAATCAGGAAATATGATACCTCCAGCTTTGTTTTTTTTTTTTTTTTTTTTTTTTTTGCTTAGGATTGCTTTGGCTATTTAGGGTCTTTTGTGGTTCCATATAAATTTTATGGTTGTTTTCTATTTCCATGAAGGCTGTCATTTATATTTTATAGGGATTGCATTGAACCTGTAAATTTAGTAGAATTGTCATTATAACAATATTAATTCTTCCAATCAATGAGCATGGAACATCTTTCCATTTTTTCTGTGTCCTCTTCAATTTTATTCATCAGTGTTTTGTAGTTTTCCTTGTAGAGATCTTTCACTTCTTTGATTAAATTGATTCCTATGTATTTTATATTTTTGTAGCTATTGTAAGTGTAATTGCTTTCTTTTTTGGGACAAGACCTGGCTCTGCTGCCCAGGCTGGAGTGCTGTGGTGCTATCTCAACTCACTGCAACCTCAACCTCTGCCTCCTGGGCTGAAGCGATCCTTCCACCTCAGTCTTCTGAGTAGCTAGGACAACAGGTGCATGCCACGATGCCTGGCTAATTTTTGTACGTTTTGTAGAGATGGAGTTTCACCACATTGCTCAGGCTGGTCTCCAGCTCCTGAGCTCAAGCCATCTGCCTGCTTCAGCCTCCCAAAGTGCTAGGATTATAAGTGTGAGCTACTGTACCTGGCCATGATTGCTTTCTTGATTTCTTTTCCAGATTCTTTGCTATTGGTATATGTATATATCTGTGTGTGTGTGTGTGTGTGTGTGTGTGCATGCTACTATTTTTTAAATGTTGATTTTTTATTTTGCTACTTTACCAAATTTATTAGTTCTAAGAGTTTTTTTGTTAGAGACTTCAGATTTTTCTTAGTACAAGATCATGTTTTCTGCAAACAAGGCTAATTTAACTTCTTCCTTTCTAATTTGGATGTTCTTTATTTATTTTTCTTTCATAACTGACCCTGCCAGGACTTCCAATATTATGTTGAATAACATTGGTGACAATGGGCATCCTTTTCTGTGTTTTTCTAGAGGAAAGCCTGTCAATTTTTTCTCTTTCAGTACTATGATATCTATGGGTTTCATATATAGCCTTTACTATTTTGAGGCATGTTTCTTTTAGGTCCAATTTGTTGAAGGTTTTTTATCATAAAGGAATATTAAATTTTATCAAGTTAGGCCTATTAGATCTAGTGTGTAGTTGAACTCTTGTGTTCCTTTACTGATGAAATAAATATCTGGATGATTTGTTCATTACTGAGAGTGGAGTGTTCAAATCCCCTACTTCTATTGTATTTTAATCTATCTATCCCTTTAGATTTATTAATGTTTGCTTTATATACTTGAGAGCTCCAGTGTTGGATCCACAGATTTTTATAATTGTTATATTATCTTGCTGGACAGGCCCCCTTTTCATTACATTGTGATCTCTCTTTTTTTTTTTTTTTTTTTTACAATCTTTGATTTGTAATCTATTTTCTCTGATATAAGTATAGCTACTTCTGGTCTTTTTTTGGTTTCCAGGTGCATGAAATATTTTTCTACCTCTTCGTTTTCAGTCTATGTGTGTCTTTATAGGTGAAATGGGTTGCTTGAGAGTAGTATAGACCTAGGTTTTGTTTCTTTATGCGTTCAGCCACTGTATGCCTTTTAATTGTCAATTTGAGTCCATTTACATTCTATGATGTTATCAATAACTAAAGACTTGCTACTGCTATTTTATTGCTTATTTTCTGGTTAGTTTATAATATTTCTCTTTCTTTCTTTCATACTGTCTTCCATTGTGGTTAAGTGATTTTCTCTGACAGTATGTTTATAATTCATTACTTCTTATTTTTAGTGAATATATTATAGTTTTTCTGCATTGTGATTACTATAGGCTTATGAAGAACACCTTATAGTATAACAAATTATTTTAAAAGGATTACAACTTACCTTAAATCCTAAGAAAATAATAGCAACAAGAAAAAGATTTTGAATACCCTCTATACTTGAACTCAATTTACCCCACATTTTGACTTTATGTTGTCTCAATTTATATGTTTTTATATTGCCTATCTCCTAACTGGTTGCTGTATGTGTTATTGTTTTTGATAGATTTGTCTTTTTGGCCTCATACTAGAATTATGAGTGAATCGCACACTACAATGACAGTATTAGAGTATTTAGGGTTTGCTTGTACACTTAATTTTTTCCAGTGTGTTTTACACCTTCAAATGTTTTCTTTTTCTACATTAGAGATTTTTTATTTCAGATTGAAGAACTCTCTTGCAAAATGAGTCTGGTGGTGGTGAATTCTCTCAGCTTTTGTTTGTCTGGGAAAGACTGTAGCTCTCCTCCATAAAAGGATAGCTTTGCTGGATACAGTTTTCTTGAATTGCAGTTTAATTTTTTCTTTCAGTACTTTGAAAATGTTGATCCACTTCCTACTGACCTGTATGGTTTCTGTTGAGAGGTTTGTTGCCAGATACATCAAAGATCCTTTATATGTTATTTCCTTCTCTTTTCTTGCTGCATTTAGGATCCTCTCTTTGCCCTTAATCTCTGAGAGTTTAATTATCATATGCCTTGTATTAGTCTTACTTGTGCTAAATTTGTCTGGTGTTTTCTGAAGCTCTTGTATCGAATATTTCTCTCTCTTTTAAGTTTTGAAAAGTTTTCTGTTATTATTTCTTTAACAGCTTTCTACCTCTTATTCTTGTTCAACTCTCTCGAACACTAATAATGCTTAGATTTAGTCTTTTGAGGTAATTTTCTATAACTTAAAGGTGATCTTCGTTCCTTTTATTTTTCTCTTTTTCCTCTGACTGTATATTTTCAAATAGCCTGTGTTTGAGCTCACTGATTCTTTCCTCTGCTAAATCACTCCCTATGTTGAGAGCTTCTTTTTTTTCCATCTATGTTTCTCTCCTCTGTTTGCTTTTTAAAAATTATTTTAATCTTGTTAAATTTCTCTGATGAACCCCTGAATTGCTTTTCTGTGTTATCTTAAAGATTTCTAAGTATGCCTAAAACTGCTGTTTTGACCCTTTGGTCATAGAGTTCACATACTGCCATCTAATTAGGATCAATTATTGGTTCGTTGCATTCTCCATTTGAGGAGGTCATGGTTCCCGGTTTGCTGTTGTTTCTTGTGGATGTGAATCTATGCCTTTGCATTGAAGGATTAGTTATTTATGCCAGTCTTCCTTGTCTGGCTTGTTTTGGTTTTTATTAGATATGCTTGCTTAGAATTTTTTTTTTGTAATTTCTTTGTTGATTTTCTTTCTTTTAAAATATTTTCCCAGTAGAGTGTTGTCTCCTTTACAACACTAAACAGCACCTTAAGCCAAGGTTTGCCTTGATTCTAGTAAACAGTGCTGCCTGTCCCAAATCGGGGCGGTCCCAAAGGGTTTATCCTGGTAGTGTGGTAAGACTGGTGAAGAGTTCTTGCTCAGGAGACTGTGGAACAAACCTCCTACAGCCTCTCTGATTTGACATCTTCCTTAGCTGAATCACAGAAAGGTATTTCCAGGGCTGGGAATGGTAGTCTTCCCTCCCCTCTTTTTTTTTCTGGCTGTCCTCATGGGTATTTCTCCCTTTATGCACTCTTGACTCTTTCCATGGGTTGAGGCAGAGACAGGTCTCTTGCCAGGAAACCCAAGATGTGGGGAGAGCTGGTTGTCCACATTAATCTCACTTTTTCCAGTTTAGAAACTGTGAGTTTAGGAGAAATTTTCTGCATGCTTGGTGCAGGGCAATTTGGAGAGAGGGCATTGTGAAATGGGAATTAGATTTACTTAATGTTTACTTGCAGTTTTTAAATTTCTCTGTGGTCCTGGGAACTGTCTCATCCCTGTATTTGAGTTCTGGAATACTGCTGGTAATAATATCAGTACTGTGTATTTGTTTCTGGTTTTCTTTGGGGGAGTGGTGGGGTGGGGGTTATTGTCTTTTTATTACTGAATTGTATAAGATTTTTATATATTCTAGATACAAATCCTTTGTCAGATATATAATTTACAAATATTTTCTCCCATTCTGTGGGTTATCTTTTTTACTTTCTTGATGGTCTTCTCTGAAGCACAAAAGTTAATTTTTTTAAAGTTCAGTACATTTATTTTTTCTTTTGTTGCTTATAATCTTAGTTTTATATATAAGACACTATCAAAAAACCCAAGGTCATAAAAATTATTTCTAAGTATTCTTCTAAGAATTTTGTAATTTTTAGCTCTTACAATTCAGTTTATAATATATTTTGGGTTAATTTGTATGTATAGTGTAAGGTGGGGGGTCCAAGTTCATTCTTTGATTATCCAGTTGTCTTAGGATTATTTGCTAAAAATACTGTTCTTCACATTCTATTCCATTTATCTACATGTTTATCATATTAGTCTCCTACTGGGGTGTTAACAAATTGCCGCAAACTTAATGACTTAAAACAACACAAATTTATTATCTTACAGTTATGGAGGTCAGAGTCTGAAATAGTTTTACTGGGCCAAAACCAAATTGTTTGCAGGCTGTGTTCGTTCTGGAGGCTCTAGGACAGCCTTGCCTTTTTTATCTTCTATAGACTGCATGCATTCCTTGACATATGGCTGTCTTCCATCCTCAAAGTCCGTAATTGCATTACCCTGACCTCTGCTTCCATTGTCATATCTTCTCTGACTCTCACTTTTCTCCCTTTCTCAATCACATGCAAGGATCATTGGATTACACTGGCCCCACCTGAATAATACAGGACAATTTTCTGGTCTCAGTATCCTTCACTTAATAACATCTGTAAATTCTCTTTTGCTTTGTGAAGTTACATATTCTCAGAATCTTGGGATTTAGAACACAGACATCTTTGAAGAGGTCATTTTTCTGTCTATCACATATACTTATAAGAGTATCACACTCTCTTAGTTACTGTAATATTGTTGTAAGTTTTGAAATCAGGAAATTTGAGTTTTCCAACTTTGTTCTTCTTTCTCAAAATAATTTTGTCTAGTCTGTGTCCCTTGAATTTCCATGTGAATTTTAGTGACACCTTGTCAAATTCTACAACAAACGTAGCTGGTGTTATGATAGGAATTGTGTTGAATCTATAGATACTAACAATATTAATTCCTCTACAGGTCTTTGAAGTTAACAAAATCAATTAAAAATAAATAAAAAAGAATTTTAAAAATAAAAAAGTCATAGAGAAGTATGGTATTATGTTAAATGACTGAACCTACAAGTTATACATATTCCTGAAGGAGAAAAAAAGTAAAAAGTATAGAAAACCTATTTAAGAAAAAAAATGAGGAAAGCTACCATAGTCTTGTTAGTGATGTAGACATCCCAATACAGGATCACAGAGAACTTCAGCACAGACATTGCAAGATGAACTTTACCAAGGCATATAATAATCAGACTATCTAAAACCAACATTAAGGAAAAATAATTCTAAAATCAGCCAGAGAAAAATGTCTAATCACCTATCAAGGAAATCTCATTGGACTAACAGCAGACTTCTCAGGAGAAACTTTACAAGCCAGAAGAGATTGGGGTTTTGTTTTTAGACTTCTAAAGGAGAAAACTGTTAACCATGAATTTTGTATTCTGCTAAACTAATCTTCATAAGTGAAGGAGAAATAAAATCTTTGCAAGACAAGCAAATGCTAAGGGGATTTGTAACAAGGGGACTCTACAAGAAATGCTCAAGAAAATTCTAAATGTGGAAACCAAAGGTTGATATTTGCCACCATAAAAAGACACGAAAGTATTAAATCACAGGTTGGATAAAACAATCACATCGTTGAGACTACAAAGCAACTAGGTAACAACTTCATGACAGGAACAAAACCTCACATATAAATATTAATTTTGAACATAAAAGGATTAAAAGCTCCACTTAAAAGATAAAAGTTGGGCTGGGCTTGGTGGTTCATGCTTGTAATCCAAGCACTTTGGGAGGCTGAGGCGGGCAGATCACTTGAGGTCAGGAGTTCAAGAACAGCCTGGCCAACATGGTGAAACCCCGTCTCTACTAAAAATACAAAAATTAGCCAGGCATGGTGGCAGGTGCCTGTAATCCCAACTACTCAGGAGGCTGAGGCAGAAGAATCGCTGAAACTAAGGAGGTGGAGGTTACAGTGAGCCGAGAGCATGCCATTGCACACCAGCCTGGGAGACAAGAGCAAGACTTTCTCAAAAAAAAAAAAAAAAAAAAGGATAAAGATTGGTGGAATGAGTAAACAAACAGGAATCAACCATACACTTCTTATAAGAAACCAACTTCACTGATAAAGACACTTATAGACTCAAGGTAAACGGGTGTAAAAAGATATTCCATGCAAACAGAAACCAAAAGTGAGCAGGAGTCACCTTACTTCTATCAGATGTAACAGATTTTAAATCTATAACAGTAAAAAAATGACAAAGGTCATTATATAATAATAAAGGGATCAACTTAAGAAGATATAACTATCCTAAATATGTGTGTACCCAAAACTAGAGTACCCAGATTCATAAAACAAATAGCACTAGACCTAAGAAAGAAGACAGATGGCAATATAACAATAGTGGGGGATTTCAACACCCCACTAACAGCACTACACAGATTATTGAGACAAAAAATTAAAAAAAAAAAAAATGGAGTTAAATTAGACTCTAGACAAAATGACCCTAACAGACATTTACAGAAAATATTATACCTAACAACCAGAGAATATACATTTTTCTCATTAGTGCATAAAACATTTTCCAAGATAGACCTTATGTTAAGCCACAAAACAAGTCTCAACAAATAAAAAAAAATTGATATCATACCAAGTATTTTCTCAGACAACAGTGGAATAAAACTAGACTGCAATTTTAAGACAAACTCTCAAAACTATACAAGTACAAACAAATTAAACAACTTGCTCCTGGATGATCTTTGAGACAACAATACCAAGACCCAAATTAAAAACAGTTTTGGAATGGATGAAATTGGAGACACAGCACACCAAAACCTCTGGGATAAAGCAAAAGCAGGACTAAAAGGGGGAATTTATAGAGTTAAACACCTACATCAAAAAGATAGGTCACAAATTAATAACCTAAAATCATACCTCAAGGAATTATAAAAACAAGAATAAGCCAAACCTAAAGGTAGCAAAATAAAATAACAAATATCAGAGCAGAACTAAATGAAATTGTGACCCACAAAACAAAACAATACAAAGCATGAAATAATTGAATTTTTATTCTTTGAAAAGATAAACTAGGTGGTAGATCGACCAAGAAAATATTCTAATAAGCACAATCAGAAACTAAAAAGGAAACATTGCAACTGATATCACAGAAGTAGAAAAGGTCATCAGAGACTACTATGAACACATCTGTGCTCACAGAATGGAAAAACTAGAGGAAACATTAATTCCTGGAAACAGAAAGAAATAAATATTCTGAACAGATGAATAATGAGTAATGAGATTGAGCTACTAATAAAATATTTCCCAACAACAACAACTCAGGATCAGATAGATTCACAGTTGAATTCTATCAGATATACAAAGAACTGATATCAGTTCTACCAAAACTGTTCCAAACAATTGTGGAGGAGGGATTCCTCCCCAACTCATTCTACAAAGCCAGTATCATCTTGATACCAAGGCCAGGCAAGGACCAAACAAAAGAAGAAAACTACAGACCAATATCCTCGATGAACATAGTTTCAAAAATCCTGAAGAAAATCATAGCAAACCGAATGCAACAGCACATTCAAAAGATAATACACCATGATCGAGTGGCTTTTATTTCAGGGATGCTAGGATGCTTCAACACATGCAAATCAATAAATGTGATTCACCACATAAATAGACTTTAAAACAAAGACCATATGATCAGATCATCTCAATAAATGCCAAAAATAATTTGAGAAAATTTAGCATCCCTTCATAAGAAATCCTCAACAAACTAGACATAGAAGGAGCACACCTCAAAATAATAAAAGCCATGTACTGTTGGGGTGATCAGACCCAGCACCAGGTCATGGGGGCAACAAAGTCCAGTGGAGTCAAAGGAATGAGAAAAGACAGTTTGAGAGAGAAAGTGGGTCTGGGGGGCCAATGCGAGTATGGAGGCTACCAAAGCCCAGAGCTCTGGAAGCCCAGACTATTTATTGGTGATCAAGCAAAGAAACAGTTTTTGAGAATGTGGGGGTGAAAGAGCAAGCACATGATTTATCTACAGTTGTGATGGTTTAGCATTTCCTTTGAGACCTATGGAACATGTTCTGTTACTTGAGATAATAGGGAGCATGTTCTTCTAGTTTAAGCTAGAAGCAAGGAGCCAGCAAGTCTAGACTCATTCCAGAGGCCATGAGGGGTTTTATGCCCTGAGCCCTGGACATTATGTTAGACATGCAAGCCCTGCCTCATCCTTTTTTCCCAAAACTCAGCTTTTTTCCAATATGCTCCCCTTCTCTTTTTTTGTAAAACTGCCACAGCTGTCATTATTACTAGCATAAAAGGTGGCCTCTTTTTGTTTTTAAATTAATTGAGCAAGGCAATTGCAGACTATGCAGCCCTTAATTGCAGGTTGGTGATACAGCTTCATTTTTCTTTGTCCTTATTCAAAATGGAGTCCCTCTGGTTTGAATGCTTCCCACTTCCCACATATCTCCCCTTTCCCTTTTACAAGAGGACCCTTAATCCTAGGGGTTGCAGAAGGATGAAGGTCCATCTTCTGTAACTTCATGCTGAATAGGGGTGATGACACTCCTGGCCTAACTAATTAGGGTCTCTTGTATTCAGGATAGAGAGGAGCTCAGTCAGAAAGTTTTGGTCTGTTAAGCATCTATAGGTAAAACCCTGGTGCTCCAACAGTTTCTCAGATTCCTGTGCAGTTTTCTTGATCTGTCCCCATGTTATGGCAGTTGCACCCACATGGTTCATTCATCTCCTGCAAAAACACAAGCATACCCTCAACCCCACGTTAGTAAATCTAGTGAAACAGAAGCAAAAACTTTTGTGGTTGTAGCTGGCAGGCATGCCATTGCTGAAGCATTTGTTAACTCAGCTTCTGCCTCTTTGGTTACTTACCATGAGGTAAAACTTTCCATTAATAATGAGAAACAGGACCCTTCTAACAGAAGGCACAGAGAAAGTAAATCGAGGCTTCTCAAACCTTCAACTTACACTGTACAGATGGGTCCACTAGATGCTGTGGCTCATGATAGATCTTCAGCTGTTTGGTGGGCACCCACACAGGCACCAGATTGTCACCTGGAGAGACGCAAGCAAATCCTCTTCCCCATATAATTATCTTTCCTTTTCCCAACTCTTTGTATGTACATCCCTCCACCATATATCTTGTCCAGCCTTTCCATTTTCCTTTTGTCCTATTAGGTGTTGTTCTGCTGCAGCTATGGGTTGATTTTTTGCAAATTTAAAATATTTAATGTTAATAAAGCTAGATCAATTGCATATGTGGTGTTTTATATTCTGGCTCTCCTCCTTTTTGCTTTTGTATTTGGGTTTTTAAAGTATGATTATCTATTTCCACTATTGCCTGTCCTTGTGAGTTATATGGGATACCCATAGTATGGGTAATATTCCACTGTTGAAAAAATGTAGCCATGGCTTTACTACAGTATTTGGGCCTTTATCAGTTTGATTTTTTCTAGGAGTCCCATAACTGAAAAGCAAGATAAAAGATGTCTTTTAACATGAGCTGTAGCCTCCTCTGCTTGACATGTGGCCCAGATAAAATGTGAATAGGTATCTACTGAAACGTGAACAAAGGACAGTTTTCCAAAAGCAGGAATATGTGTTATATCCATCTGCCAGATGCAATTTGGAGATAAACCTCTAGGTTAACTCCTGTTCCTTGATGTGGCAGATGCAGGACTTGGCAGGCATAACAGTTTTGCACAATTTCTTTAGCTTGTTTCCATGATAAACCATATCTTTTTCTAAGGCCTGTGGCATTAAGATGAGTTAAAGAATGGAATGTTTGTGCATCAGCAAAGACCGCAGACACCAATGCATCTACCTTTTCATTAAATTTAGTTAAATGGCCAGGGAGGTTAGTATGTGCTTTCATATGAATGATATAGAAAGGTGAATGCCTTTGTTGTACTGCCTGTTGTAAAGAATGAAATAAAAGATTAAGTTGTTCATCAGTCACATTTCGAATTAAGGCACATTCACTATTTGCATGGGTTGCACTACATAGGATGAATCAGAAAAAATGTTTACTGGCTGTTTAAAAGTTTTTAACACTGTTATCACAGTCATAAGTTCAGCCCTTTGAGCAGAAGCAAAATCAGTTTGCAAAACTTGTTGTTGAGGTCCTGCAAATGAGGCTTTCCCATTACTAGATCCATCAGTAAAAACAGTAATGGCTCCTTCAATAGGGGCTTTTTGAGTAACAGACGGCAATATCCAGGATGTTAATTTTAGAAACTGGAAGATTTTAGACTTAGGATAATGATTATCAAGAATGCCAACAAACCGACCAAATTAACCTGCCATTCTTGGGAATTAATATAGGCTTGTTGAATTTGTTGTTTAGTCAATGGAACTATAATTGATTTGGATCATATCCCATTAACTTTGTTGTGCACAGCCTCGCTTGTCCTACTTGCACGGTAATTTGATCTAAGTACAGAGTGTTTTGGTTGTATTGTGAGGTAGAAAAAGCCACTCCACCAGATCATCCTGTTGAACTATAACTCCTGTAGGCAAATGCTTAGTAGGAAAAACTAAAAACTGTAATGACCGTATCAGATGAGTTTGTTCTACTTGTGCTTGCTGAATTTTTTTCTCAGTTAATTGAAGTTCCTCCAATGCTTCTTTGAACAGGGAGCTGTTAAGGTTAGAATCACCTCATAAAGTAGAAAAGAGGTGAGACATAGCATAGGTACGAATGCCTAAAGTTGGAATAATCCAATTAATGTCTCCTAACAATTTTTGAAAATCATTTAAGGTTTTTATATTATCTCTTTGAATTTGAACCTTTTGAGGTTTAATAGCACTTTGTTCTACCTTCATTCCTAAATATTGAAAGGGAGTAGAAGTTTGGATTTTATCAGGGGCTATAACCTGCTGCATTTACAGCCTTTTCTAACTGTTTGTAGCACAACATCAGTTCTTCCCTAGTTTCAGCTGCACACAGTATATCATCCATGTAATGGATAATATAACATTTTTTAAACTGTTCTCTAACTAGTTTAATAGCTTTCCCGACATGAGTTTGATAAATAGTCGGGTTATTTAGCATGCTTTGTGATAGTACTTTCCAATGATATCTGTTCTTTATTATTAATGGTGGGAACAGTAAAAGCAAATTTTTCATAATCTTGGGCATCTAAAGGAATGGTAAAAAAGCAGTCCTTTAGATCTATCACTATAAGAGGCCAGTATTTTGGAATCATTGTTGGGGAGGGCAGCCCTGGTTGTAGCTCACCCATGGGTTGAATTCCAGCATTAACCTCCCTCAAATCTGTAACCATTCTCCATTTACCAGAGTTTTTCTTAATGACAAATACATGAAAATTCCAAGGGGAGACAGTAGGCTCTATATGACCCTTTTGCAATTGTTTCTGCACAAGTTCTTTTAAAGCCTCCAGTTTTCAGTTTCTGCACCAGTTCTTTCAAAGCCTCTTGTTTCAGTGGCCATTGTTCCACCCAAACTGGTTTGGCAGTTAGCCAAACAAGAAGAATGAGAACCGGAGGCTCAACAATGGCTGCCCCCAAAAATGACACCCCAATCTAGTCCGATCTGTTTGTCCCTTTAATTCTAAAGGTTCTGATTGGCCATTTTTATTTTTTCCTAGTCCTTCTCCCAGGCGGTATTCCATGTTTTTCATTATTTGTCTACCATTATTACTATATTGATCCATAGGAATAGATATTTCAGCATCCCATTGTTGCAATAAGTCCCTACTCCATAAATTGACAGGAATAGGTGTAGTAACAGGCTGAATTCTCCCTTCCTGGCCATCTGGCACTTGAAATGGTAAAATCAAGGAATTTTGAAAAATCTCTGGGGCTGTTCCAATGCAAATGATACCCATGGAAGCCTTTCGTTAGGGACAGTGTCAGGGCCATTGATTTAGAGCAATAATAGAGACATCAGCTCCAGTATCTACTAGTCCTTCAAAATCCTTTCCCTCAATAGTTATGGTGCAAACAGGTCTTTTGTCAGATACTTGATTAACCCAATATACAGCCTTTCCTGCTGGATTAGTACTACCAAAGCCTCCTGTTCTTTTCACTGTGCTGCTTCCTAGTTTTATGTAAGGTAACAGCAACAACTGAGCAATTCTTTCTCCTGGGGAGGCAGACCACGGAGTCAAGGAATTAACAGTTAGTTGAATTTCTCCAGTATAATCAGAGTCAATTATTCCCATGCACTGTAACACTTTTATGCACTGTAACAGCTTTTAAATTTAGACTTGACCTTCTAAGTAATAGACCGACTGTTCCTGAGGGTGACAGTTCCCTAACTCCCACGGGGACCTTCTTTGGTGGTTCCCCAGGAAGTAAGGAGGTAGGAATTGTGCTGCAAAGGTCTATGGCAACACTGCCTGCTGTGGTGGGGGACAATTGTACGTTTGTAAGGGCACTGGCTGTGCTGGGTATGCCTTGGTTTGTTGAGGGGCCTGAGGCAATTTGCCCACTGATTTGCCCAGCGATTGCCTTTTTCACAATGGGAGCATACACTGGGGCTTTCTGTTGATTGATGGTAGTAGTTCTTGCCTTTTGATTTCCTTTTCTACATTCATTTATTGTGTTTTCAAATTGCCCACAATTGAAGCAAGAGCCTGAGGAATGGGGCATATTTTTTCAGACTCTTAATTCAGCCATTGCCTGAGCTATACGAGTAGCCTTATGTAAGTTACCTCCAATGCCATCTCAAGCCTTAATATATTCAGCTAAATGAGACTTCTCTCACAGGGGTCTAATAGCAATTTGAAATTCTGCATTAGCATTATCGTATACAGGAAGCTGTATTACAACATCCTGAGCTGTTTTATCAGTTATGGCTTTATACACAGCCTCTCTGAACTGAACAATAAAATCAATATATGTTTCTTTAGATCCTAGTTGGACAGGACTGAAAGAAGGATATTTTTCCCCTCTAACATTTATCCTTCCCCATGCCTGTAAGCACACAAAGTGCAGCTGAACAATGGCAACATCCTCCATTACTGCTTGATTTTCGGTCCCAATTAGGGCCGACTCCCATGAACTGTTCAAAGGAAACAGGCACAGGTGGCTGTGCTTATGTGTTTTCCCTTGCCTGAGTTTGAGCTTCATCAGCCCACCAGGTTTTAAACTGCAAGTACTGAGATGGAGTGAGAACAGATTTTGTCAAAGTATCCCAATCGTATGGTATTAAACTATTTTCAAGAGCCATATTTTTAAAAAATTTTGCACAAAAGGAGAGTTTGGCTCATATTGACTAATGGCTTGCTTGAATTCCTTGAACAACTTAGATAGAAAGGTAGCTCTATTAGCTGTATTCTGTCCTCCTTGCTGGATTATAGTAATGGGAAATTGCCAATCTTCAAGGTCTCCGTTGGCTCTAGCTTTTTGAATAGAATTTTGTATAGCACCACCAATTGCTCCAGTTTTAATGTTGCAACTACAGGAGCAGTAAGTTTTTCAGCTAATTCATTTTCTCGCCCATTAAGGGGAAAGAGAGGAGGTGGTCATTCACTTAATTCAGCAAGTGGAGCTGACGGGCTAGTAAAACATACGTTTTTAAGTTTCCCTTTCTTTTCTTTAATTTTCTCCAATTTCTGTTCTTCACATTCAGAATCTGAAGTTAGTTCGTTACACTTGTTCTCCTCTTCCTCATCTCAGTCTACCTCATCATCTGTTTGAAATGGCTCAAGAGCTGCCTTTATTAGCACCCACATTGACCAAACAGAAACTGGAATTTTTGCTCCATCTTTATATGCCTTTTGAAAATCTCTGCCAATTCTCTCCCATTCATCCAACTCTGTAGTCCCTTGTTCTGGGAACCATGGGCAAAACTGCTTTACTGTACTAAAGAGTGATAACAAATTCTGAGTATTAACTTTCACTCCCCCTCTTTGTAATAAATGCCTTAAGAAATTTGAATAAGTAGAATATTTGCTTTCACTTTGTCTGATTGTTACCCTGGTTCTTCCGAGCATTCAGCTTTCCCACTGAGCTTCCTTTAATCATCCTCTGGTGTCCTTTGACGATGTGTCCTCTGCTTTTACATGCTGTAGGCTTCCTTCAGTGGGGTCTTTGTCGCCCCATGTTGGGTGCCAGGAATGTTTGGGTGATCAGACCCAACACCAGGTTGTGGGGTCAATGAAGTCTGGCAGAGTCAAAGGAATGAGAAAAGACAGTTTGAGAGAAAGTGGGTCGAGGGGGCCAATGTGAGTGTGGAGGTTGTGAAGGCCCCAAGCTCTGGAAGCCCAGACTATTTATTGGTGGTCAAACAAAGAAACAGGTGGTGAGAATGTGGGGGTGAAAGGGCAAGCACATGATCTACAGGTGTGATGGTTTAGCATTTCTTTTGCAGCATATGGAATATAACATGTTCTGCTACGTGAGATAATGGGCAGCATGTTCTTCTAGTTTAAACTAGAAGCAATGAGCCAGCAAGTCTAGACTCATTCCAGAGGCCACGAGGGGTTTTATGCCCTGAGCCCTGGACATTATGTCAGACATGCAAGCCCTGCCTCAGCTTTTTTCCCAACACTCAACTTTTTCCCAGCAATGTACAACAAAGCCAAAGGCAAAGACTATGAGCTGGAGCAAGACGGACGCCCACTGTAACCACTCTTATTCAACATAGTACTGGAATTCCTACTCATAGCAATCAGGCAAGATAAAACAATAAAAGGTGGCCAAGTGCAGTGGCTCACAACTGTAATCCAAGCCCTTTGGGAGGCTGAGGTGGGTGGATCACCTGAGTTCAGGAGTTTGAGACCAGCCTGGAAAACATGGTGAAACCATGCCTTTACTAAAAATATAAAAATTAGCTGGGCATGATGGCAGGCACCTGTAATCCCAGCTACTCAAGAGGCTGAGGCAGGAGAATTGCTTGAATCTAGGAGGTGGAGGTTGCAGTTAGCTGAAATTATACCATTGCACTCCAGCCTGGCAACAAGAGCAAGACTCTGTCAAAGAAAAGGAAAAAAAAAAAAAGGCATCCAAATTGGAAAAGAGGAAGTCAAATTATCTCTGTTCTCTGAGAATATGATTTTATATGTAAGAAAACCCCAAAGACCACTCCGTAAGACTCCTAGATTTGATAAATAAATTTAGTAGAATTTCAGGATACAAAATCAACATAAAAAATTAGTAGCAGTTCTATACAACCCTTCATGCATAACTCAATTCCTTTCACAATAGCTATAAAAATATTGCTAAGAATACATATAACCAAGAAGTTAAAATATCTCTGCAAGGAGAATTACAAACACTGATGAAAGAAATCATAGATAACAGAAGCAAATGGAAAAATATTCCATGTTCATGGACTGGAAGAATCAATATCTTTAAAATCACCATACTTCCCAAAGCAGTGTACAAATTCAATGCAATTTCTATCAAATTATCAATGTCATTTTTCACATGTCTAGAAAATACAATTCTAAAATGAATAAGGAACAACAACAAAAAAAGCCTGAATAGCCAAAGAATTCCCAAGCAAAAGAACAAAGCTGGAGGCATCACATTACCTGACTTCAAATTACATTGCAAGGCTATAGTAATCGAACACCATGGTGCTGGTATAAAAATAGACATATAGATCAATTGAACAAAATAAGGAACCCAGAAATAAAGCCACATACCTACAACCAAGTGATCTTTGACAAAGCTGGCAAAAACATACACTAGGGAAAAGAAAGCGTATTAAAAAATGATAAAGGGGATATCACCACCGACCCCACAGAAATACAAACTACCATCAGAGAATACTATAAACACCTCTACGCAAATAAACTGGAAAATCTAGAAGAAATGGATAATTTCCTGGACACTTACACTCTTCCAAGACTAAACCAGGAAGAAGTTGAATCCCTGAATAGACCAATAGCAGGCTCTGAAATTGAGGCAACAATTAATAGCCTACCAACCAAAAAAAGTCCAGGACCAGATGGATTCACAGCTGAATTCTACCAGAGGTATAAGGAGGAGTTGGTACCATTCCTTCTGAAACTATTCCAATCAATAGAAAAAGAGGGAATCCTCCCTAACTCATTTTATGAGGCCAACATCATCCTGATACCAAAGCCTGGCACAGACACAACAAAAAAAGAGAATTTTAGACCAATATCCCTGATGAACATCGATGCAAAAATCCTCAATAAAATACTGGCAAACCGGATTCAACAACACATCAAAAAGCTTATCCACCATGATCAAGTGGGCTTCATCCCTGGGATGCAAGGCTGGTTCAACATTCGCAAATCAATAAACATAATCCAGCATATAAACAGAACCAAAGACAAGAACCACATGATTATTTCAATAGATGCAGAAAAGGCTTTTGACAAAATTCAACAGCCCTTCATGCTAAAAACGCTCAATAAATTCGGTATTGATGGAACATACCTCAAAATAATAAGAGCTATTTATGACAAACCCACAGCCAATATCATACTGAATGGGCAAAAACTGGAAAAATTCCCTTTGAAAACTGGCACAAGACAGGGATGCCCTCTCTCACCACTCCTATTCAACATAGTGTTGGAAGTTCTGGCTAGGGCAATCAGGCAAGAGAAAGAAATCAAGGGTATTCAGTTAGGAAAAGAAGAAATCAAATTGTCCCTGTTTGCAGATGACATGATTGTATATTTAGAAAACCCCATTGTCTCGGCCCAAAATCTCCTTAAGCTGATAAGCAATTTCAGCAAAGTCTCAGGATACAAAATTAATGTGCAAAAATCACAAGCATTCTTATACACCAGTAACAGACAAACAGAGAGCCAAATCATGAATGAACTTCCATTCACAATTGCTTCAAAGAGAATCAAATACCTAGGAATCCAACTTACAAGGGATGTAAAGGACCTCTTCAAGGAGAACTACAAACCACTGCTCAGTGAAATAAAAGAGGACACAAACAAATGGAAGAACATACCATGCTCATGGATAGGAAGAATCAATATCGTGAAAATGGCCATACTGCCCAAGGTAATTTATAGATTCAATGCCATCCCCATCAAGCTACCAATGAGTTTCTTCACAGAATTGGAAAAAACTGCTTTAAAGTTCATATGGAACCAAAAAAGAGCCCGCATCTCCAAGACAATCCTAAGTCAAAAGAACAAAGCTGGAGGCATCACGCTACCTGACTTCAAACTATACTACAAGGCTACAGTAACCAAAACAGCATGGTACTGGTACCAAAACAGAGATATAGACCAATGGAACAGAACAGAGTCCTCAGAAATAATACCACACATCTACAGCCATCTGATCTTTGACAAACCTGAGAAAAACAAGAAATGGGGAAAGGATTCCCTATTTAATAAATGGTGCTGGGAAAATTGGCTAGCCATAAGTAGAAAGCTGAAACTGGATCCTTTCCTTACTCCTTATACGAAAATTAATTCAAGATGGATTAGAGACTTAAATGTTAGACCTAATACCATAAAAATCCTAGAGGAAAACCTAGGTAGTACCATTCAGGACATAGGCATGGGCAAAGACTTCATGTCTAAAACACCAAAAGCAACGGCAGCAAAAGCCAAAATTGACAAATGGGATCTCATTAAACTAAAGAGCTTCTGCACAGCAAAAGAAACTACCATCAGAGTGAACAGGCAACCTACAGAATGGGAGAAAATTTTTGCAATCTACCCATCTGACAAAGGGCTAATATCCAGAACCTACAAAGAACTCAAACAAATTTACAAGAAAAAATCAAACAACCCCATCAAAAAGTGGGCAAAGGATATGAATAGACATTTCTCAAAAGAAGACATTCATACAGCCAACAAACACATGAAAAAATGCTCATCATCACTGGCCATCAGAGAAATGCAAATCAAAACCACAATGAGATACCATCTCACACCAGTTAGAATGGCGATCATTCAAAAGTCAGGAAACAACAGGTGCTGGAGAGGATGTGCAGAAATAGGAACACTTTTACACTGTTGGTGGGATTGTAAACTAGTTCAACCATTATGGAAAACAGTATGGCGATTCCTCAAGGATCTAGAACTAGATGTACCATATGACCCAGCCATCCCATTACTGGGTATATACCCAAAGGATTATAAATCATGCTGCTATAAAGACACATGCACATGTATGTTTATTGCAGCACTATTCACAATAGCAAAGACTTGGAATCAACCCAAATGTCCATCAATGACAGATTGGATTAAGAAAATGTGGCACATATACACCATGGAATACTATGCAGCCATCAAAAAGGATGAGTTTGTGTCCTTTGTAGGGACATGGATGCAGCTGGAATCCATCATTCTCAGCAAACTATCACAAGAACAGAAAACCAAACACCGCATGTTCTCACTCATAGGTGGGAACTGAACAATGAGATCACTTGGACTCGGGAAGGGGAACATCACACACCGGGGCTTATCAGGGGGAGGGGGGAGGGGGGAGGGATTGCATTGGGAGTTATACCTGATGTAAATGACGAGTTGATGGGTGCAGCACACCAACATGGCACAAGTATACATATGTAACAAACCTGCACGTTATGCACATGTACCCTACAACTTACAGTATAATAATAATAAATAAATTTAAAAAAAAAAAAAAAAAAAAAGAAAGCGTATTAAATAATTTGTGCTGGGAAGATACAATAGCCAAATGAATAAGAATGAAACTGGACCCATACATTTTACCACATATAAAAATAGATAAAATGGATTAAAAACTTAAATATAAGACCTGAAAATATAAAAATTCTAGAAGAAAACCTAGGAAAAATTCTTCTGGGTGTGGCCTAGGGAAAGAATTTATGATTAAGACCTCAAAAGGAAATGCAATAAAAACTAAAATAGTTTTTTGATACTTGAACCTGTGATATATCTCCATTTATTTTGATTTCTCTCAGTTTTTTCTACAATATGAATAGTGTTCAGTGGACAAGTCCTGCATTTCCCTGTTAAATTTATTGCCATTTGTATCCTTTTGTTATGGCAAGTAATTGTTTTCATAATTTCATTTTGGAATTGTTTATTTTTAGTGAACATAAATACAATTTACATTTGTGTGTTAATCTCATACCCTAAATCCTTGCTGATATTGCTTCTTAGTTTTAACAGTTTTCCATGGTTTTAGAATTCTCTCTTCAAATATATATATATAAAATATAATATATAACATTATATATGTTATATATCTAATATATGTATTAATATATGTATATAATATATGTGTGTATATATGTGTATATTATGTATATAATATATATATTATATATATTCTGTCCATGATGGCACATAGTTGTTTATTTCCTTAAAATTATTTTTTCTTATTACATATTGAAGTATAATCTATATATAGTAAATTGCTCATATTTTCAGTGTACAATTCTGAATTTTGATAAACGCTAAAAAATAGGTACACATGGCCATACAGAGTGGAAAAACAAACACTGGAGACACCAGAGGGTGGGAGGGCTCTGAAAGTGGAAAGTTTACCTATTGGATGCAGTGTTCACTGTTCGGTAATGGGTACACTAAAAGCTCAGACTTCACTATGCAATATATTCATGTACTTGTATCTCCTAAATCTATAATAACAGAAACTTACCTTATGCCTTTTCCAGCTTGTCCTCTTCCCTCTGTCCAAGGTAAATATTTTGATTTTAAACATTATAGATAATTTATGCCTATTATTGAACTAAATGTAACTTGAATAAAAATTGTGTACCCTTGTGTCTGACTTCTCTTGATCAACAACATGTTTTTGAGAGTCATCCATGTTGTTTGAAATATCAGCAAATTATTTTTGTTATTGCTAAGTAGTGTTTCATTGTGTAGTTGTTTTCCAGTTGATAGACATTTGTGCTTTTTAGTTTTGGACTAGAACAGAGCTGCTATGTATGAAGATTCATTTATCTTGGGCACAGGTTGATTATCCCTTTTCTAAAGTGTTTGGAACCAAAAGTGTTTCAGATTTTGATTTTTTTCAGATATAGGAAAATTTTCATTATACTTACTGGTTGAGCATACCTAATTTAAAAATCTGAAACCTGAAATAACCCAAATGAGCATTTTCTTTGAATGTCATGTCAATACTCAAAAAGTTTTAGATTTTGGAGCATTTCAGATTTCAGATTTTTGGATAACGGATAAAAATAGATTTATTGAGATATAAGTAATACAAAATAACTTGCACATTTAAAATGCACAATTACTAAGTTTAGACATAGGAATGCACTTGTGAAATCATGACCACAATCAACATAATTAATATATCCATTATTCTCATGTACTGTTGTAATTCCTCTTTCCTGGCTTTTACCTTCCCCCTCATCTTTAGGAAACCACTGATCTGTCTTCCATTGCTGTGATTTACAACTGACTCTCTATATTTGTGGATTTTGCATCAGCAGATTTAACCAGTTATGGATAAAAATATTTAAAAAATTAAAAAGTAACAACACAACATGAAAATAATACAAATAAAATACAAAAACTATTTACATAATATTTACATTGTGTTAGGTATTATATAAGTAATCTAGATATGATATATAGTATATGGGAGGATTTGCATAGATTATATGCAAATAGCATGCCATTTTATATAAGGTACTTGAGTATCTGTGAATTTTGTTATCTATGGGGGTCCTGGAACCAATCCCCCATGGATACCAAGTCATGACTGCAGTTTCATTTTCTAAAATTTTCTCTTAATGAAATTATAAGACATCTACTCTATTATTTTCTGGCTTCTTCTTTTTTTTTTTTTTTTTGGCTCAGCATAACTGTTATTAGATTCATTCATGGTGTTATATGTATCAGCAGTTTATTCCTTTTTGTTGCTTAGTGGTATTCCATTGCATAGATATATCACAATTTGTTTACCTGTTCATTTATTGATGGATATTGGGGCTGTTTCCAGTTGTTTCTATTGCAAATTAAGTTGCTATGAACATTTATGTACAAGCCCTTGGATGGAGATATACTTCCATTTCTCTTGTATAAATAACCAGGAATGGATTGTTGGATCATAAAATAGGTACATGTTTAATAGTTTAAGAAACTGCCAAACTGTTTTCCAAAGTGGCTGTACCATTTTGCATTCACAGAAGCAGTGCTTTAGAGTTCCAGTTCTTCCACTTCCTTGTCAGTGCTTGGTATGGTCAGTTGTTTTAATTTTAGACATTCAAAAAAGTATGTATTGGTATCTCACTATGGTTTTAATTTGAATTTCCTAATGATTAATAAAGTTGGATGTCTTTTCATGTGCTATTGGCCATCTATACATCTTCTTTATTAAAATGCCTATTCAAATATTTTGACCATTTAAAAAATTGTTTTGGGTAGCCAAGATAGCCAACTAGAAGCAGGTAGTGTGCATGGTTCCCATGGAGAGGAACAGAAGAGGCAAGTAAATACAACACCTTCAAATGAAACATCCAAGTACTTGCATTGGGATTAATCAAGGAAACAACTTGATTTACAGGGAACAAAGAAAAGAAAGACAGGACAATGGCCCACCTGGGAGCAACATGGAAGCAGGGGACCCTCCCCTACTCAGGGAAGTGGTAAGTGAATGAACGACCCCGGGAAACCATGTTTCTCCCAGAGATCTTTGCAACTCTCAGGTCAGGAGGTCTCCTTGTGAAACCACTCCACTAATCTTCAGTCTGACAGACAGAGCTACGTGGAGTTTCAACAGAGCAGCCACTCAAATATACATGGAGACCCTGGAGCCTTGAGGAAACCTAGCTGCAGCTCTAGCAAAGTAGGAGGTTATACTCCTGTACTTACCCCTAGGAAAGAGGCTAAATCCAGGGGGCTGAGCAGCAATAGCCTGCAGGTCCCACTTTCATGGCACCTCACAAGATGAAACCCAATGGCTTAGAATTCCAGCTAGCTACCAGCAGCAGCATTGCACCTCCCTAAGAAGGAGCTCCCGGATGGAGGGGTGGGGTGCCATCTTTGCTGTTCAGAAGCCTTAGCGTTCCACCCTTCAGGCTTTGGAGTGTCTGAGCCAAGCTGGGGTGGAAGGGATCCCACAGCATAGCACAACTGCTCTACCAAAATGTGGCCAGACTGCAGCTTTAAGTGGGTGCCTGATCCTATTCTTCCTCACTGGGTGGGACCTCCCAACCAGGGCCTCCAACTATCATAGTCTGAGCTCTCCAGATGACAGAGATCTGAAATCCCTTTGAGACAGCACTCCCAGAGGAAGGGGTGGGCCACCATCTTTGCTGGTTTGGGTGACAGAATAGAGATCCCAGAAAAAAGGACAACAGCTATGACCATCTGATCTTTGACAAAGCTGAGAAAAACAAAAATTGGGATAAGATTCCCTATTCAATAAATGGTGCTGGGATAACTCGTAGCCATATGCAGAAGACTGAAGCTGGATCCCTTCCTTACATCATATGCAAAAATCAACTCAAGATGGCTTAAAGACTTAAATGTAAAACCTCAATCTACAAAAACCCTGTAAGACAACCTAGGCCATACCATCCTGGACCTAGGAACAGGCAAAAATTTCATGACAAAGACACCAAAAGCAATTGCAACAAAAGCAAAAATTCACAAGTGGGATCTAATCAAACATAAGAGCTTCTGAATAGCATAAGAAACTGTCAACAGGGTAAACAGACAACCAACAGAATGGGAGAAAATACTTGTAAACTGTGCATCTGACAAAGGTCTAATACCCTGCAACTATAAGGAACTTAAACAAATTTACAAGACAAAAACAAACAACCCCATTAAAAAGTAGGCAAAGGACATGAACAGAGACATCTCAGAAGACATACATGTGGCCAACAAGCATATGTAAAAAAGCTCAATATCACTGATCATTAGAGAAATGCAAATGAAAACCATAATGAGATACTGTCTCACACCAGTCAGAATGGCTATTATTAAAAAGTCAAAAATAACAGAGGTTGTGGAGAAAAGGAAACCCTTATACACTGTTGATGGGAGTGCAAATGAGTTCAACAGATTCCTCAAGGAGCTAAAAGCAGAACTACCATTCATCCCAGTAATCCCATTACTGGGTATATACCCGGAAGAATATAAAGCATTCTACCATAAAGACACATGCATGCAAATGTTCATTGCAGCACTATTCACAATAGCAAAGACATGGAATCAAGCTAAATGCCCCTCAATGATAGACTGGATAAAGAAAATACGGTGCATACACATCGTGGAATATCATGCAGCCATAAAAAAGAATGAGATCATGTCTTTTGCAGGAACATGGATGGAGTTGTAGGCTATCATCCTTAGCAAACTTATGTAGGAACACATAACCAAAAACCATACATTCTCACTTATAATGAGAACTAAAGAGCTAAGTGATTAGAACTTATGAACACGAAGAAGGGAACAACAGACACTGGGGGCTACCTGAGGGTGGAGGTGGAGAACAGAGGGAGAAGAACAGAAAAGATAACTATTGGATACTCAGCTTAAAACCTGGGTAATGTAATAATAGGTACAATGAATCCCCATGACACATGTTTATCTATGCAACAAACCTTCACATGGACCCCCAAACCTAAAATAAAAATTTAAAAACTGTATTTATTGTTGAGTTTTGAGAATTCTTCACATATTTTGTATACAAATCTTTTATAAAACATGTAATTTGCAAATATTTTCTTGTAGTCTGTTGCGTGTCTTTTCATTCTTTAACAATTTCCCTCCAAAGAGCAGAAGTTCTCAATTTTGAGAAACGACTTAACAAGTTTTATTTTATAGATCACAATTTTGGCATTGTATTTATGAAATCTTGCTAATGCAACGTCAAAAGATTTTCTTTTACAAATTTTATAGCTTTGGTTTTACAGTTAGTTTTATGATTTATTTTGGGTAAAAATTTTAAAGATTTTTTTTGTGAGTGGTTGTTTCAGCACTATTTATTAAAAATGTTATCTTTCTACAGAATTGCCTTTATGTCTTTGTCAAAAATCACTTGACCACGTATGTGTGGATAAAATTATGCACTTCATTCTATTTAATTAGGGTATTTTGCTATATTTATGCCCCTATTACACTGTTTGGTTATAGTAGCTTAATACTGAATTTTGAAATCAGATACTATAAATCTACAACCTGGATTTTTATTTTTGGAAACTGTTTTAAAATTGTTTTACCTACTTTAGGTTCTATGTATTGGAATAAGAATTTAGAATTAGTTTCTTCAAAAAGCCCACAGGGAATTTTTCTTTTGTATTTATTTTATGATTTTTCCTGTAGATTTTTCTTTTTATATTATTTTTTATGACTGTTTTTTATCTGGTTCTCCTTTGCAAAACTCTTCCTTTGTAATCACTGAGTCCATTCCATTTCCCTCCTTTTACTATTTTCTTGGGCATAGGACTGCATTTTAATCTCTTTCATCTTTTCCTTAGCTGAGCTCCAATCTCCTTTAATCCAACCCTTTATTTTATTCTTTTGCCATTATTCAGTATAAAGAACAAAAATGTAAGACTACATGAATTTCCCAGAGGATGATATTTTCAGAACAGGAATCTAGGATGGGCTTATAACTTAGAGGCACTTTCCTTTAAGGCAGTTCTTGAATTCTCAAGAGAACTGTGGATAGTACTCATTTATTCTTTAGACTACATTACCTCAAAAACCATCCTGGGAAAAAACAGAAGATAAATAATAAATAAAGTATCCTTCCAGTACCAGTCTTTCATATACCAGGTGTGGTTTAAGGAACTTCTGGTAATCCTGGATATGGGGCATTAAGGCAGATCTGTTATCTATTATTAGGGCCTGGATATAGGAAGCCCATTTTTGGATGGTTTCTTCCCCCTGGGTATCTTGAACTGGGTGTTAAAGAGTGGAACATATGTTTTAGATGTAGAAATTCATGAATAAAATGGCCTTTGGGTAAGCCTAGGTATTTTAAACATCTGGTCCTCAAATGCAGAAATCAACTTTGTGTTTTCTTGATGTAAGAACCATCACGTTGCAGTTAGGCGGAAATTCCAGGGCCATAGGACAAGCATTTTAACTGATCTCATTGTCTTTATTCTGTTCTCAATACTACCATGTATTAATATTTTTATTTTCTGATAACATAGGATTATTTATCTCTAATTTTGAAAGATTAGTCTTTAACATTCTATTTCCTTCAGAATAATGTTGAATTCTCATCATGTGGCATTAAAGCCTTTTACCACTTGTTTTCTTTCAACTTCATCATCCTGTACATCTTCTACAGCTCTCTATTGTAGGCAATGTGGCTATATGTATTTTCTTATCTCTCTTTGCTTCTTCAATTTCCTCTGCTTAGAATATCTTTTTTTTTTTTTTTGCTTGTGAATTTTTTTGTATCTTTCAATACTCAGCTCAGCCTCTGGGAATTCTAGCCACAAGTTTCCTACAATGCACAATTTCCACTTCTCTGGTTGTTCTTCTGGAAGTATAATAGCTAGAATTTACTGTACACTTATGAAAAGTTGGGTACTATTATTAATGCCATCACTTTATGGTTAACAGGCACACAACTGGTAAGTGACAGGATTCAATTGTAAGGTTTCTTACTCCGACGCTAATACTTACATAATCTGTGACTCAAGCACTTCTTGTGCCTCTTATTATGACACTTACAACTAAATGTATTGCATTTTACTTTAAAACATGTTTGCTTTGAGAGTAGATTTTTTTTTTCTCTTCCATCAACTGTTTCACAATGCCTTGCAGAGTGCCTTTTATCACAGCTATTTGGTAAATACAAAATATGTATGGTAAATTCTTTCTGGTTACACCAGACATGCATTCAGACTAGTCTAAACAAAAGGAGAAATCTGTCATAAGAAAATCAAGAAATTAAAGGGCCATAAATGAGAAACTGAAAGGCATCAGAAAACAAGGCAACCAAGCCTTCAGATTCTTTCTGGAGTTACATGCTTTCTTGTTTCTCTTTTTAAACACTCCCTCTCTTCCTCTCTTGCTTCCTCTATGACAGAAAATGGCTGCTCCAGCCATGCAGTGACATTGTCTGTGCTTCACTGCCGATAATTGACTCACTGACATTCCATGTTGTCAATTTCAGTTAATAATAGAGGAAATCTGAATAGGGCATGTGCCCATCTTTGGTCTAGGCACCTTTAGCCAGAGGACAATTACAGCACTACCAAAATGTCCTCATAGTTCTAGAGGCAGTTCTCAGAGAAGGGCAGACCTAGGTCAAGAAGATACTTCTAAAATAGTATTAAGATAAATTAATGGTCCTATCTTGATAAATTCATGACTTATTCATTCTTTATTATGTGTGATTTTGATAAGAATATTCTGTTTTGTTGCTTTATAAGTGAAATAGTGAAAAACAAAAGATGAGTTTGAAAATTTTAATTCCAAGGTCTTGCTTGCTCCTTAAATCTCATGGAGAAGCACACAGCAAAAGGAAGAGGTACCCTTATTTTAAGGAGAAATAACTGTCCATATTGCATATATGTTTGAAAATACTTTGTACCCAGTGGCTGGAATTTTTTAAATTTTAATTATATATTGTGATATATGCTCTTGGTGTTTAGTTAGTGACCAGGTACCATGCCATGCCATATTGATATTTAAGAAGTCTCTAATTTTCCAAAGAGCAAATAATCCCTTGGAAAAATCCATTTGGATGTGAGAGGACATAAATCCTTCTCGATGCATCTTTCAAGGTTTTATCAAAAGCTATGTACAATTTTACTGTCGCTGACAAGCAGTGAAAAGAAGTTGTTTTTCTCACTGCTTACCTCCTCGGTAAGCCTGGTGGTTCTTCATACAGAGGATTTTACCCCCCACTTGAGTGAAGTGTCAGATAGTTTTCATCATTTCAGTATAAACATCAGCCAGATCTATCATTGCACAGTGAGCCATGCCAAAGGGAAGGATGTCCAGGAGTGGACCACAAATTGCCTCCCAAGACTTCATATCATTGCTTATTAATTGAGTGTTGACAGTGTGTTCACCTCTCTTTTAAGTGAGGGAGAAGAAACAGATCCACTTTCTGAGTTCAAGGTCTGAGTCAGTCAGGCAGCGCAGGGGAGGTTGAAATGTTCTGCTGGTTACATCTTAGGGTATAAGTTGCTTTACTTTCAAGATACAGTTTCTTCTTATGCAACCATTAATGGAGAAACTGTGATTTCATAACATTAAAAAGGCATGAAATTTAGAAAAGTTTTGAGAGATGAAAAGGAGTTTCCTAGCCTAACAACAACAACAACAACAACAACAACAGAACAAAACAAAACCTCTAATCCTTTCCATTTCCTTTTGTGATCCAAATCTCTGTTTTCACCCTCAGAGTGGTTAACTAAAGCAATTGGCTTTTTTATGTGTAGAAAAGAATGAGTCTCAGAAATGAACCCAAATTCATTTTACTTCCATGGAGATTTGTGGTTTTTCAATATTAGTACAAATTCCTTGTCTATATGATAAGAGTTGAGAAAGGGTGAAAGTCAAACTGAGTCATCATAACATAACCATGCCTTGCAAATGCCAATTATTCTAATTGGATTACTTCCCCTGTTAACAAGTCCCTTTGCTGCTTTAGACAACTATGGAGGGAATTCCCCACAAATTCTTCCAATCTCATATGACCCAGATATTACCTATATAAGAATAAAAATGTGAACAAATCTCAAAAACCTTGACACCACTTTAAATTGTTAGATTTCCCTGGAGCTGGATAGCTTAAGAATATATTACCTTCAAGTCAGTGGTGACTGATGAATTCAATAACAGGATTTGAATTTTGATAGAAACTGCTTCTCAGAACAAGTATTCATGAATCACAGAAGAGAGCTAATTGCACCTACATGTTATTCTGAATCCATGAGGATGTACATGCATTCGTTTTATTATATGGAGGGAAGAAGAAGGAAGATAGAATTATGGTATAGGAAATGAGAGTCAAAGTGGAACAAAATTGTTTATTGGCAGATACAGTGGTGTAAGGGTTACAGAAACTATGAATTTTGAGTTTCTAGGATGAAGGGAATGCTTTTGACCATCAGGTAATATCACATTGCTTCCAAATACTTTCTTTATGGTAAGATTTTTTTTTCTTATCTGTTGGTGTAGAAGCTAAAGATATAATTTCTTTTGCAAACCAACTGTGAATCTTGTACAGTAAATCATGATTCATAAGTGATTTTGGCTGTGACTGATTTCTTCTATAGAAACACAATTTTGGCTGAGGTTTTCTTCTTTTTGGCTGAATATTATATATTTCTTGTGTCCCTATCATGTGCTGGACTGGAACTTGGAACTACAGTGTATGTTCGTTTGATGATTGTGTTTTTGACACTCCTGATTGCACTCCTAATAGAAGGTAAATTTAATTCATGGGTTTTAAATATCCCACCCTACTGTAATTCTAACATAAGATCAACCTATTTCAAGCCATTTTCTTGATCTTCTCTACTACAAAAATATTCTGGCCAGCAGAACCGTTGTGGGATTTGAGCTATGGCTTGTTGTAAGTTGACTAGTATGAATGTCAATCCAAAGGCCACTCACTGTAGCAGAGCAGCCCTTGGGACTCGGAGCACTTTGGATTCTTCCTCCAAAAGCATCTATAATGAACAGAGTTATTTTGAAAGTATTCCCTGCAGTTCATGTCTTAATTCACTCATCTGGGAATAGGAAAGCAGATCCCTCTCAATACACCACTAACTTGGATTTCTATGGTATTATGCACAATCCTCTCATTTATTTTTACAGTGATAGAGTAGTTTCTGAGCCAAGTTCTGCAGGCGTTCTGGGGAGAAGAAATAGGATTTAGGTGGCTCCAAATTCTTTGACAACTGACATTTTTTGTTTTCTTGGTCTTCAGAAAGAAAAACACACATGGTGAGCTGCACACCTTAGAGCAGAAGGATGCAATTCTTGGCTTCTTGGCTCATTTTGGCAAAAATATGCTTTTCTGATTTAAAAATGTTTGTTTGTACCACTTTTCTTTAAATTTTGTTGTCTGTGTTCTGAGAATTGCTTTTTTGGCTTTTTCTTAACTTGCTTTATTACTTTGAATCAGAAAAGTAGAAAAGTAAAATTAAACTATATAGGAGAGATAGATTATAAGATCTAGTTACATTAATCATGAAAATGGTATCTGTCATCTTCTCTAGCATTTGCTTAGCACGTTCACAGAAGTGACTGCTTCTTATTAACACTCTCTTTTCCTGGAGGAGATAATTTATTGAAAAGGGATTCTGATTGATGAAGCTTTTGGTAATGCTCAGGTATACATGCAATAAATTATTATATGGAAATAAGGTAAGTAAATTCATGGCTGATTTTTGTTTAAGAAAATTCTTGTTATATAAACAAGAAACTCCAGTAATCTAGCACTTTGAAATTTACTCATAATCTTTCCCCAATTCCCCTCCATTTTTGTTTTGAATTGTTAACTATGACCTCAGTACTTACTGTGCAGTAGAGATAAATTGATGATAAGGCACATTTTAGGTTCAGCAAAATGCTCATTGATTATATAGTTATTAAAGAAAGTGAAAATGATGGTAAGAAACAATTCTGGAAACTTTAATGGATAAATATTGGTAAGCAAGAGAACTTTATTATGTGAAATTCCTTTCCTCATACATAATGAAATCCCATTAAGTGATTTTAACTGGAACTATAATGACTTCACAATATTAGCTCCCACAAGTTATTTCCAATGTAGAAAACATCATAAATATTTCTATTCAGTATTGAGCTGAGCTAGAACCATGTAAATGTGTTTGCAGCATCCAGGAATAATGTAAAGAGTAGGAGGGAGTTTATTATTCTGTAGTAGAGTCGAAAACAGCAAGAATAAAGGTTAGATTTGTTTCCTAGGAGTAATCAACTCTGGAGGAAATTTTACTCCTATAAAATTCTAGATTATTCTAGAATTTTGGTATAGAAATCTCCAAACACTAGGTTTGAAGGAGATTCAAAATTAATTAACAGTAGATATTCAAAGTAATGATGGTAATAATGATACAAGTAAAATTTTATTCCTTTGAGACAATGATATTTTTGCAGAATTAGTGGACTCATCTGAGGCAGTCCTCACATAAAACAATAAACTTGTTGACGTAGTTAAATTGTATATAGGGGATTATATTCGAGAGGTTTTGACATAGTGAACTTTATCAGAGTAACGGCCTCTTAGGAATCACAATTCACCACTGCCAGTTTGTCCTGGGAACCCAGGATAATTGAACAAGAACTGAAAGCTGTTGCTACATTCTCCTGCCTCATCTACCAAAGTTCTGGCAGGTGTTAGAAAACTGGCTGTAGAAATGAATGAAGGAAACTGTGACTCTAAAACAAGTGAGTCTGAAAGAACACATGGATCTCTCCCTACTTCCAAAAATGATTAGCTTCCTGAGGCAGACCACCTGCATCACTATGAACATAATTCATAATTTTCATTTCCAGTAGGTGCATGTGCCAACTTAACATTGAGTTAAAAGGTGTAAAATTCTGTTACACATAAATGACCCATCTAAATACAGGTGATTCCCAACTTGTGATGGTTTGACTTCATAAGTCAAATGTTTAGACTTTACAAGGGGTTTATCAAGATGTAATCCCATCATAAATTGAGGGACATCTGGACTTACGATGGTTTGATATGATTTTTCAAACTTTTGATGGATTTATTGGGTATTAAATGTGTTCTCAGCTTACAATATCTTCTATTTATGATGAGTTTATTGGGATATAACCCCATCATAAGTTGAGAAGCATCTGTGTTCTCCTACAGAATATAGCTATTTATATATATATACACACACACACACACACACACAATCTTGCAATCTGAAACCCTAAATATCAACAAGAGAGTGAGTTACTCTAATAATTTTGGTTAGGTTGTGCTGGTGCCTGGGGGAAAAAGGACTCAGAGAACACATTGAGGTATCATGTTTCTGGTTTTTATGAGATCTCTTTCTCTCTTTTTTTTTTTTTTTTTTTTTTTACCTGTCTTAATACCTTTTCTTAAACTTGGTAACAATCAAATTTTGAAAAGCACAGGTCATAGGAGGAATTCCCATGGAATTCTGCTCCCTTTCCTTATTCCTTAAACTCGTTGCAAGGGACCCTGATTGTTTGTCAGGTATAGGTTAAATTTGGTTTATCAAGTGGTTTTAGCATGCTAAAAACATAAAGTGAAAGGAGAACACAGAATTTCATAAAAATGGCACCCAATAGAATTCTGCAACAGAAAAATGTCACAGAGTGAGTTAGCAAAGTGAATTACACTTCTCATTCTGATGTCTGGAGACACTGTGGTTCTACCATTTGGGAAGGAGAAGCCCTTAATTGATGTTCAGTCATTCTTGGCTTGGTAGATCATAGGGAATCTCAATATGCTCAATATTGAATCTCAATAGGCTCAAAATCTGAGTTTGGTGCTAATTCAAGATATAATCATTCTTTGGCTTGAGCCCATATAAGAGGAAACCTAAACTGATACTTCATCTTTAAAGCCTTTTTCAAATTTTTAATATGAGGGCTCAGATTGACACTGAATTGATCTCTGGAGGAGACAAAAGAGAAACATTTCTCTGGAAATCCTTTAGCATGGTCTGTCTTTGAAAGGATTTGTGACTATTTGACCTGAAGTGTAAGTAACATTAGCATAACATTAAGTAATAAGCACAACAGTTGCAAGCTGACTGCTTTGCGAGTGTGATATTTAAACAAACCTCAGCCAAAGTCTTGAACAAATTTTTTTCATATGTTTTGGTGGCAAAAAATGAGGAATCAATATGTCTTAGTGACCTCAGAACCAAGAGTTGAGACAGTCAAACTGACAATGTTGAAATGTAATTTCAACAATCACAGTACTTGTAATGATTTGTGCTACCTTTTATGCTTTAAAAATATTTCAGCTAAAAAAACACACAAAACAAAAAAACAACAGTCATATGTCCAGACAATGGAATATTATTCAGTGCTAAAATGAAATGAGCTATCAAGCATGAAAAGACATAGAAGAAACTTCAAAGTATAGTATTAACAGAAAGAAGCCAATCTGAAAAGGCTGTATTACTGTATGATTCCAACTATATGACATCCTGGAAAAGACAAAACTCTGGAGACAGTAAAAATATTGGTGATTGCCAGGGGTTCGAGATGAATAGTGAAAGCACAAAGGACTGGTGAACCTATTCTGTACAACACTACAATGGTGGATCTATGTCATTAGACATTTATCAAAACCCATAGAATGCACAACTCAAGAGTGAACCCTAATGTAAACTATGGCCTTTGGGTTATAATGATGCATCATTATCCTTTGGATGTTTGGCTCATTGACTGTAACAAATGTGTGGTGCCTGATGTCAACAGCAAGAGTGATTGTAATTGTTTGGGGACAGAAAGTATATGGGAGCTCTGTACTTTCTGCTCAATTTTGCTGTAAACCTAAAACTGCTCTAAAAATAGTATACTAATTAAAAAATACTTAATCATTTAATCTTAATTTTAATAATCCTATAAAGTAGTTAAAGCATGTCAGCTTTACTTTTAACAAATAGTCATTGAGTGCCTACTCTCTCCTCTAGGCACTAGGATTGAGGTACCAAGATGTCCTCACCCCATGGAACTTATACAGCTCTGTTGATTTAACTACTAAACAATTTCATTTAAAATTCAAGTCCAGATCTTCACATTTCATACCACAGCTTCCTTGTGACTGAGCCTCACTGGGCAGAGCTGAGTGTGAAGGATGTGAGACAAGATTATAGTTACATGGTCAAGCAAAACATTCCCAATTAAAAATCACCAAAAAAAGGACATCAAGCTATCATGTACTACACCTAGGTAAGGCGGAATCATGATGAGCTATGTAAATACCTCAAAATGTTGTCAAGCATGAAATATTGAAAAATTTTTTAAAAATTGCTTTTGGATATGATGGTACCTTAGACACACTTTTTTTGTACATGATTGTTTTCATAACTATAGAAAAGAGTGATTTTTCAGAAGTGATTCTAGTATTTCCATGTCAGATTTGACCAATATGTGGTCATTTATAACTTGGCTGTACAATGAATATTTTTTCTCTAGAAAATATGTCATTTTAAATAGGCTATCTGGAAGAACTTTAAAGGAAATGTGTTGATAGTTAACTCTATTATAACAAACATTACATGTGTTTAAAATCCTTTTGTCAAAATCAGTCTAGATCTCATCAAGATTATTTTCTATTACAGAAATTCATTTCATCAACATTTTCATGTTGATCCTTTATCATCAAGATATGCCCCTGCTTTGACTAAATTAATATTTTTCAAAACCACAATTTAATTATTTTTTTTTTCTTTTTTTAAATTTATTTATTATTATTATACTTTAAGTTGTAGGGTACATGTGCATAACATGCAGGTTTGTTACATATGTATACTTGTGCCATGTTAGTCTGCTGCACCCATCAATTTCGTCTACATCAGGTATAACTCTCCCAATGCAATCCCTCCCCCTCCCCTCCCCATGATGATAGGCCCTGGTGTGTGATGTTTCCCCTTCCTGGTCAGTGATTCTTGGTTGTTAGGACCCACCTATGGTGAGAACATCTCACGGTGTTTTGGTTTCCTGGTGCTTGTGATGGTTTTAAGAATGATGATGAGGATGGACAGCTGCATCCATGTCACAAAGGGTATAGAGCTCATCTTTTTATGACATGGTATTCCATGGTGTATATGTGCCCTTTCTTAATCCAATCTGTCACTGATGATGGACAATTGGAGTTCAAATCCTTTGCTGTTGTGAATGGTGCTTGGCCAAGCATCGTGTATTCTTTATAGCAGCATAATTTATAATGCTGGGTATATCCCCAGTAATGGGATGACTTGGTCATATGGTGCATCTAGTTCTAGATCCTTGAGGGAATGCATATACTCTGTTTTTTCCATAATGGTTGGGCAGTTTACGAAATCCCACCAACAGTGTAAAAGTGTTCTATTTCTCCACATCCTCTCCAGCACCTGTTGTTTCCTGACTTTTAATGATGCGTAAGTTCTAACTGGTGTGGAATGGTATCTCGTTGTGGTTTGATTTTCTCTGATGGCCAGTGATGATGAGCTTTTTCATATGTCTGTTGGCTGTGCAGAGATATACTCTTTGAGAAATATGCGAACCATATCCTTTGCCCACTTTTTGATGGGGTTGTTTGTTGTTTTCTTGTATGGAATTTGTTTCTGTAGGTTCTGGATATTAGCGCGTAGGGGTGGTAGTTGCGAAATTTTCTCCCATTGTAGGTTGCCTGTGGTATCTGATGGTAGTTTCTTTTGCTGTGCAAATCTTTAGTTTAATAGAGATCCCATTTGTCAATTTTAGCTTTGCTGCCGTTGCTTTTGGTGTTTTAGACATGAAGTCTTTGCCCATGCCTATATCCTGAATGGTACTACCTAGGTTTTCATAGGATTTTTGTAGTGGAATTAACATTTAAGTCTCTAATCCATCTTGAATTACCATTATAAGGGTAAAGGGAAGGATCCGTTTCGGCTTTCTACTTATGGCTGTAATTTTCCCAGCACCATTTGATATAGAGATCCTTTCCCATTTCTTGTTTTCTCAGGTTTGTCCGTCAGATGGCTGTGAATGTGCGTATTATTTCACAGGACTCTGTTCTGTTCCATTGGTCTGCTCTCTGTTTTTGGGTATGATACCATGCTGTTTTGGTTGCTCTGTAGCCTTGTAGTATGGTTTACGAGTCGGGTGGCGTGATGCCTCCAGCTTTGTTCTTTTTGACTTAGGATTGTCTTGGAGATCACGGGGCTCTTTTTGGTTCCATATGAACTTTAAAGCAGTTTTCAGATTCTGTGAAGAAACTCATTGGTAACGTTGGGGTTGGTGAATCGCCAGAGTACCCTTTGGGCATTTTGGCCATTTTCACGATATTGATTCTTCCTATCCACTTAGGCATGGTATGTGTTCTTCCATTTGTTTGTGTCCTCTTTTATTTCACTGAGCGGTGGTTTGTAGTTCTCCTTGAAGAGGTCGCTACATCCTTGAAGTTTAGTTCTAGGTATTTGATTCTCTTTGAAGCAATTGTGAATGGAAGTTCATTGTCCTTGATTTGGCTCTGTGTTTGTCTGTTATTGGTGTATAAGAATGCTTGTGATTTTTGCACATTAATTTTGTATCAGAGACTTTGCTGAAGTTGCTTATCAGCTTAAGGAGATTTTTGGGCGAGACGTGGAACACAAATAACACTGATAAGTATCATCTACCAAGCAGGGACAATTTGATACTTCTTTTCTATTTGGGCCACTGGGTTTTGCCTGCCCCTTTAGTAGCCTAGCCAGAACTTCCAACACTATGTTGAATAGAGGTGGTGAGAGAGGGCATCCCTGTCTTGTGCCAGTTTTCAAGGGAATTTTCCAGTTTTGCCCATTCAGTATGATATTGGCTGTGGGTTTGTCATAAATGGCTCTTGTGCAGGAGTGCGTTCCATCAATGCGAATTTATTGGCGTTTTTGGCATGAAGAGCTGTTGAATTTTGTCAAAAGCCTTTTTCTGCATCTATTGAGATAATCATGTGGTTCTTGTCTTTGGTTTGTTTATATGCTGGATTATGTTTATTGATTTGCGAATGTTGAACCAGCTCCTTGCATCCAGGGATGAAGCCCGCTTGATCATGGTGGATAAGCTTTTTGATGTGTTGTTGAATCGGTTTGCGAGAGTATTTATTGAGGATTTTTGCATCGATGTTCATCAGGGATATTGGTCTAAAATTCTCTTTTTTGTTAATGTCTGTGCCAGGCTTTGGTATCAGGATGTTGGCCTCATAAAATGAGTTAGGGAGGATTCCCTCTTTTTTCTATTGATTGGAATAGTTTCAGAAGGAATGGTACCAACTCCTCCTTATACCTCTGGTAGGAGATTCAGCTGTGAATCCATCTGGTCCTGGACTTTTTGGTTGGTAGGCTATTAATTATTTATAATTTCAGAGCTACTATTGGTCTATTCAGGATTCAACTAACTTCCTGGTTAGTCCCAGAGTACAGGCAAATGCAGGTATCCATTTCTTTGGTTTTAGTTTATTTGGTGAGGTGTTTATAGTATTCTCAGTGGTAGTTTGTATTTCTGTACTTGGGGTCGGTGGTGATATCCCTTTATCGTTTAAATTCACGTCGATTTGATTTAATATCTCTTTTCTTCTTTATTAGATCTTGCTAGTGGTGTTTGTTGATCTTTTTAAAAGAGCCAACTCCTGGATTCATTGATTTTTGGAGGGTTTTGTGTCTCCTTCAGTTCTGCTCTGATCTTAGTTATTTCTTGCCTTCTGCTAGCTTTGGAATGTGTTTGCTCTTGCTTTATAAGTTTCTTTTAATTGCGATGTTAGAGTGTCAATTTTTGATCTTTCCTGCTTTCTCTTGTGGGCATTTGCCCAGTGCTATAGATTTCCCTCTACTGCACTGCTTTAAATGTGTCCCAGAGATTCTGGTATGTTATTATCTTGTTCTCATTGGTTTCAAAGACATCTTTATTTCTACCTTCATTTACGTTATGTACCCAGTATTAGTCATTCAGAACTTGGGTTGTTCAGTTTCCATGTAGTTGGTAGGTTTGATTTGAGTTTCTTAGTCCTGAGTTCTGGATTTGATTGCTGTGGTGCGGGGCAGTTTGGTGCCATAATTTCTGTTGTACATTTGCTGAGAGGAGTGCTACTTCCAATTATATGGTCAATTTGGAGTAAGTACGATGTGGTGCTGAAGAATGTATATTCTGTTGATTTGGGATTGGAGAGTTCTATAGATGTCTAGTAGGTCTGCTTGCTGCAGAGATGAGTTCAATTACTGGACATCCTTGGTAACTTTTCTGTCTAGTTGGTCATACAATGTTGACGATGTTGAAGTCTCCATTAGTATTGTGGGAGTCTAAGTCTCTTTGTAAGTCTCTGGACTTGCTTTTATGAATCTGATTGCTCCTGTATTGGGTGCATATATGTTTGAGATAGTTAGCTTCTGTTGAATTGATCCCATGAGCCATTATGTAATGTCCTTCTTTGTCTCTTTTGATCTTTGATGGTTTTAAAGTCTGTTTGTCAGAGACTAGGATTGCAACCCCTGCTTTTTTTTGTTCTCCATTTTGGCGTGATGTTTTGTCCATCCCTTTATTTTTGAGCCTATGTGTAATGCTCTGCGTGTGAAGTGGGTCTCTCCTGAATATTACAGACTGATGGATCTTGACTCTTTTGTCAGTTTGCCAGTCTGTATCTTTTAATTGGAGCATTTAGTCCATTTACATTTAAAGGTTAAGATTGTTATGTGTGAACTTGATCCTGCCATTATGATATTAACTGGTTATTTTGCTGGTAAGATTGTTGCAGTTCTTCCTAGCCTCGGCGGTCTTTACATTTTGGCATGTTTTGCAATGGCTGGTACGGTTGTTCCTTTCCATGTTGAGTGCTTCCCTTCAGGGTCTCTTGTAAGGCAGGCCTAGTGGTGACAAATCTCCTAAGCATTTGCTTATCTGTGGTTTATTTCTCCTTCACTTATGAAACTTAGTTTGGCTGGATAGCAAAATTCTGGGTTGAAAATTCTTTTCTTTAAGAATGTTGAATGTGGCCCCCCACTCTCTTCTGGCTTGGAGAGTTTCTGCGAGAGATCTGCTGTGAGTCTGATAGGCTTCCCTTTGTGGAGTAACCGACCTTTCTCTCTGGCTGCCCTTAAGATTTTTCATTTCAACTTTGGTGAATCTGGCAGTGTGTGTCTTGGGTTGCTCTTCTAGAATCTTTGTGGCGTTCTCTGTATTTCCTGTATTAGTTTGAATGTTGGCCTGCCCTACACTAGGTTGAGGAGATTCTCCTGGATGATGATGATAGCCTGAAAGAGTGTTTTTCCAACTTGGTTCCATTTTCCCCCTCGCGCCGAGGCGCCCCAATCAGGCGTGGAATTTGGTCTTTTACATAATCCCATACTTCTTTTGTTTCATTTCTTTTTCTTCTTTTCTTTTGGTTTCTCTTCTGGCTTCATTTCATTTGATCCTCAATGGCTGATACTCTTTCTTCCAGTTGATCAATTCGGTTACTGAAGCTTGTGCATTTATCCGTATTTCGCAAAGTGTCATGGTTTTCATCTCTTTCATTTTCGTTTATGACCTTCTCTGCATTAATTAGTCTAGCCGTCAATTCTTCCACTTTTTCAAGATTTTTAGTTTCTTGCTGGTGTAATTCCTCCTTTAGCTCTAAAGAAATTTGATGGATGACGCTAATAACACCTACATCTTCGTCAAAGTCATTTCCGTCCAGCTTTGATCCGTTGCTGGCGATGAGCTCGCGGCTCTTTGCGGGGAGATGTATATTTTTGAATTTCCAGCTTTCTGCTTGCTTTTTCCCCATCTTTGTGGTTTATCACCTCTGGTCTTTGATGATGGTGATGTACTACAGTGGGGGTTTTGGTGCTTGAAGTGTCCTTCCTGTTTCGTGGTTTCCTTCTAACAGTCAGGACCCTCAGCTGCCAGTCTGTTGGAATTGCTTGAGGTCCCTCAGACCCTGTTGCCTGGTGTAGCCCATCCTTGTAGAGCTGCAGAAGATAGAATATTTCTGACAGCGAGTGTGTACCTGTCTGATTCTTGCTTTGGAAGCTTCCTCTCAGGGGTATACTCCTGCCCTGTGAGGTGTGGGGTGTCCAGACTGCCCCTAGTGGGGGATGTCTCCCAGTTAGGCTACTCGGGGTCAAGGACCCACTTGAGCAGAGCAGTCTGTCCGTTCTCAGATCTCAGCCTCCGTGTTGGGAGATCCACTGCTCTCTCTTCAAAGCTGTCAGACCAAGAGTGGATTTCTAGCGTCTGCAGAGTTTTCTGCTGCTTTGTTGTTGTTGTTGTTGTTGTTGTTGTTGTGTGGCTGTGCCCTGTCCCCAGAGGTGGAGTCTGCAGAGACAGGCAGGTTTCCTTGGGCTGCTGTGAGCTCCACCCAGTTGGAGCTTCCCCTTGCTTTGTTCTACTTAAGCCTCAGCAATGGCTGAGTGGCCCTCCCCAACCCTGCGCTGCTGCCTTGCCCACAGACTGCTGTGCTGTAGGGGAGGCTCCATGGGCGATGGGACCCTCAGGCAGGAGTGTGGGATCGTCTCCTGGTGTGCCTGTTTGCTTAAAGCGCCAATATTGGGGTGGGAGTTACCCGATTTTCCAGTTGTTGTGTGTCTCAGTTCCCTGGCTGAGGAAAGGATTCCCTTCCCCTTGCGCTTCCCAGGTGGCCCGATGCCTGGCGCCCTGCTTCTGCTCTCGCTGGTCAGGCTGCAGCAGCTGACCAGCACGGTCGTCCGGCACTCCCCAGTAGGGACTGAACCCAGTACCTCAGTTAATCACCCGGTCTTCTGTGTGGCTGGCGCTGGGAGTTGGAGACTGGAGCTGTTCCTATTCGGCCATCTTGCTCCGTAGCCCTTTAATTATTTTTGAATCATCCATTAAACAACCCACCTTAAAATTGGAATTAAGTCCAGATTAATTATAATAAAAGAATCCTTGGCATTTCTCTGGGCTCCACCCTAGGATTTTCCAGTTTTATCACATATAAAATAAGCTAAATTCCTGTGCTTATAATTAAGTAACACTGACTTCTAATGTTAGGTGGTAGAAAGAGCATGGCTTTGGAAGCAGATCTACTTGGGTTTGAATCCCAACTCTACATTTGTGTTGCCTTGAGCAAATTGCTCAGTTTCTCTCTACATTCTCTAATTTATCCATGAAATCATAGCAGTAAATACCTTCTGTGTCAGAGGATTATGTGATCCCATCAACATAAAGCACCTACCTTGGAAGAGAACATTCATCAAGACACAGTTTCTTACTTATTACCAAATAGAAGGAAGGATAGAGTTCATATTATTTTGATTTGTTTTGACAATACAGAGGCATTTTTGGTAGTTTTTATTTTAGCTTCTCACTGTAATGGTATTTTTATTGTCTCATGCAGGACTTCCTTTGGGATCCCTGACTTTCTCAAAGTTCTTACAGGATACTCTTGGATTCATATGCTCAGTCTCTGAACTTCATTGAACTTGCATTTCTGCCTCCCAGAGACAATGATTCTCTATAAGAACTTCTAACTATCAGGGAGATAGAGGCTAGGGGGAGAAAAGAATCAAGGAAGTTTAAATGGCAGCCTCCTACCAGATTGCTTTTTTTCTCTTTACTGATGTTAGTCATTATTGCTCTGTGATTTTATTTTCATGCCAACTTTTACTTATTGCCTACAACTTGCAGTTCAATAGCAGAATAATTAGTAGGTTTTGGTTATTGTTCTTTTTCATAATCCTGCCTGATATGGGTTGGCTCTGTGTCCCCACCCAAATCTCGTCTTGAATTGTACTCCCATAATTCCCACGTGTTGTGGGAGGGACCTGATGTGAGATAATTGAATCATAGGGGCGATTCCTCCGTACTATTCTCTTGGAAGTGAATAAGTCTCACCAGATCTGTTGGTTTTCTCAGGGGTTTCTGCTTTTGTGTCTTTCTCATTCTCTCTTTGCCTGCGGCCATCCATATAAGACGGAACTTGCTCCTCCTTGCCTTCCACCATGATCGTGAGGCTTCCCCAGTCACGTGGAACTGTAAGTCCAATTAAACCTCTTTTGTAAATTGCCCAGTCTCAAGTACATATTTATCAGCAACGTGAAAACGGACTAATACACTGCCCTTCCAGCATCTTGCCAAAGGTGCTTATGATTTCACCACTACAACAGGTATTTTATTACTTGACAAAACTCTTATGCAGTTTTTTGATATTTTCCTCTATATTGCCAATAACTATCTATCTTCCCCTCCCCATAATGTGCTACATTGCATTAATCATTTAGCCTCAAATCAGATATCTCTTTAACAGAGTTTTGAGCTAAATAAATATTCTACTTTTTCATATTAACCAGATTGTATAATACATGGACACATTTCAAATGTTTAGCAGATTTTTTCCATGCAATGGTTTAATTCTTGGTGAGGCTTAGTTAAGCATTCCCTCACGAGTTTTTGTATCTGGTAACAAAAGAGGAAGAAAGAACATTCTAAAAATTGAACTCAAATTCTTGTTGGAGGGTTGAGCTATGACAGAGGACAATTTTTTAAATCAATAGGCATTAGATTTTGTGATTCATATTCATTTTCTTTTCAAATGAAACCAAAAATTGTGTTAGGAATTTAAAAATTTACAAAAAACTGCAGCAGAAAAAGTGCAATATAATATTAATTCATTTTCCCCACCAGTAAGAATGAACCACTGTTGACAATTTTATTGCATTTGCTTTGCATTTTCATTGGTTTTTAACGAAAAAAATCATGGTATAGGTTTTATGAAACTGATGTGTAACTCATACTACAAATTCAAATAGTGCAGGAAAAGTAAAATTTAAAAAGATTTTTAAAAATTCAACTACTTCTACCACCCAAAACCCAACATCATTAGCATTTCATGAACAACATTACAGACAGCTTTTTGTTCACATAAATACAGAGAAGATAAACAGATATAAATACTTTTATAAAAATGGGATTATGATGTAGATGTTACTTTAAATAAAAGTTTATATATAATTTGAATCAGTTAAACGTAAGAAAATCAAACTGAATTGAAAGATAAATCTTAAAACTTTATGTATATAGATATATATACACACAGTACATATATACATGTTTATGTATAAACATATATACAGATATCTACAGTTATATCATAATGTGTATATCTCCATCACAAGCAATATTCTTCCTGAAAGATTCTGCTAAAATATGTAAGGAAAACAGGTAAACAAAACAGAAAGAATATGAAGAATTTGAAGTCTTTGTGTTTTTAAAATTTTCTAACTACAGTGTTTGGTTCAATTTTAGACAGTAGCAGTTGGTTCTCTTCAGTAAAAGGGTTGGTCATAAGCCAATATCATGGTGAAAATCTGTAGTTTTTCTTCATTGTCCAGGCAATCAAGACCCATTTGTTTCAATGATCATACTTCTCCTAGTATTTTAAAAATTAATTCCGTATTTTAAATTACTATCAGGGCATTGTTATTCCTGAGTTCTTTATTTTGATTTTTTTTTGAGTAGATATATTTGTCAAGTAGTTTTTTGAAAGGCTCATGGATTGTGTATTCTCCATCTATTTTTATATTTTTACAATGAGATAATAACATAAATTCTAGATCACGAAAGCTTAAAAACAAATAATAAAGCATTAGAATAGCATAGAAAGGAAATTCAAATATAAAATATTGAGGGTAAAAACAAAATGTTTTTGGAATTAAAATATACATTTCAAGGAGCAATGAATTCAAGAGAATGACTGCCTACTTATTGCCTTCATACATAAACACCGTTTTAACTAAGTATAATATTCTTGTGTCAAACTTTCCCTCAGAATTTTATAGCTAGTGCTGTATTGTCTCCTGGCATAGAATATTGCCATGGAAATATTTGAGGCCAACTTGATTTCTTTGCCTTGTAAATGATTTGCTTTAAAGCTTGGATGCTTGCAGAGCATTTTCTTTATTCCATCTTAAAGTCTAAAACCTTAACACACACAAGACACACACACGTATATATATATACAAACACACACATATACACATATATACACATACATACACATATATACCCATACACATATATACATATATATATACACACACATACACATATATGTGTATATATATACACACACACATAGCAGTATTGTAATTTCTGGAACACATTGCATTTATTTTTCCAATAGAAAATTCAATTTTTTTATTTCAAAACTTTATTAAATCAGTGAAGAATACAAATTTGATTCTGTTTATTGAACTTTTAACTTTGTAAATAATTATCTTTAATTGAATCATCTTTGCTTCTCTCACTTATTAATTGCTTCCCAAATGCTATTATTTCTTTTTCCATGTGCATCTTCCATGATTATCTCAAGCTTTCCCTCTGTAACAATAATTAGCTTTACAGTGGTGACTACTGAATTAATTGCTCTTTGAAATTTATATTTTAATTCTAAAAACATTTTGTGTTTACCCTCAATATTTTATACTTGAATTTCCTTTCTATGGTATTCTAATGCTTTATTATTTGATTTTAAGCTATTATGATCTTGAATGTATGTTATTATCTCACTGTAAAAGTTTTTCTTCTGTTCTTCAGTTATAATTTATTGTAGTCTGCATCTGTGGCCTTTTAATATAATCCCTTTCTGTATTTCTTTAAGTTTCTCTGTTATTTCTTAGGATTTTGATTATGCTTGGGTGGCTTTGTCTATATATTCAATTTGCTGTTGTATAGAATGGGTGACTTCTTGACTTTATTCCAACATTATTGTATTCTCCAAACTACAGGCTATTATGGGAAAGAGGGAAAGCACAAGAGGAGAGGAAGAGAGGGAGGAAATGTTTAGTCTCTTTTAGAACACCTGGGGCTCTGTTCTCTTTTCTGAAATGTTTGGAACTTTCAGGTGATTCCTCTTCTGGGAGCAGTAGTAGAATTCTTAATTCTGTAGGAGAAAGTCAAAACTATTTCTTAACTTTCTGTACATTTCATTATTTCTCAGGAAAATGAACAAGAGAAGGATACACATTTAATGTTCTTCTACCCAGATTTGGAGTATTAATACAAATTCTCATGACTTTATCTTTCAACAATGTGAATTGTGGTAGGTGGTTGGGTTTAATTGCTGAGTCTTTATGCAGCATTTTCTGTTTCTTTTTTTTGTTTGTTTTTGGTAGTTGGATTTTAAAGATACTGTTATTAGCCTTTGCCTTTGTAGTAGGATGTAGAAAAAGACAGACACAAATTCCTTCCATACATATAGGTGCATCCTTTTCCAATATGTCTTTGCACTCTTCCTATCAAGAAAATGACATCTATTACCCCACCCCTCGAATCTGGGCTTTGCCAGTTGCTTTCCTTAGTCAATGGGATGTTAGCAAACATGGTGCAAGCAGAGACATGAAAAGCAGTTGAGCAGTGAAGTCTGTTCTTTCTTGATACTCTTGCAAGTCTATGGCCACTATGTGTAGAAGTCTAGACTGCCCTGTTAGAGGATGAGCAACATGTGGACCAGTTGCCCCAGTATTCAGGGTGACAGCCTGCAAATTGCGAAACATCTGAGTGAAAGATCCTAGGCTATACAGTCATCAGCAGACCAAAGAGCTAAACACAAACTCTTAAAAGAACCCTAGAAAGAGCAGTCAAACTGGTCCAGATCAGTAGAATGACACAGGTGACCCACAGAATTTGGAGATAAGTAAATGGTTATTATTTTAATGTTTTGAGGGGTTATTTTTTGTGCAGCAAAAGCTAACTGATCCAGTATCTTGTTGTTGTTATTAGATACAGGGAAATACAACTTCTAAAATGGAGATAAACTGCTCAGCCAATTTTGCAATACTTATTTGTTTAAGGTTGTTAGTTAGGACATATCTTGATATTAATTACAATATAAATTTAACCAAAATTACTTGTTAGTTAACTAATACTTTGGAATCCACCAAGATAAATTCAGGGACTTCATACATTCAAAATATTGTTCTAGCTATATCTTTATTTTTTTTTTAAAGAAAAAGTCCAGGAAATCAAATAGATATTTGATTTACTTTTTTCTAACTAGGATAGTAATCTTGTATAATCTTTAGTAATCTTGTGCTTCCAATTTCGTGTGGACAAAAAATATGATTAATTGAATACAACTTCTCTATTGTTTCTTTTTTTTTTTTTTTGAGACGGAGTCTCGCTCTGTCGCCCAGGCTGGAGTGCAGTGGCCGGATCTCAGCTCACTGCAAGCTCCGCCTCCCGGGTTCACGCCATTCTCCGGCCTCAGCCTCCCGAGTAGCTGGGACTACAGGCGCCCGCCACCTCGCCCCGCTATTTTTTGTATTTCTTAGTAGAGACGGGGTTTCACCGTGTTAGCCAGGATGGTCTCGATCTCCTGACCTCGTGATCCGCCCATCTCGGCCTCCCAAAGTGCTGGGATTACAGGCTTGAGCCACCGCGCCCGGCCTTCTCTATTGTTTCTATTCTTATCTTTACCCTATTTTGAATTTTATTCAGAAATGAATTAATCATACACCAAAAGAATTTACAATGAATTTATTTTGGCCTGTCAATATGGGAAATCTCAACACATACCTTACAAAGGGGCCACAAAAAATAATGGCAAACAAATGCTTAGAAGCAAATAGTTATTGAATGCAGCAGAATGTCACGTTTGTTTTCAGCCTCAAGGGCTTAAGATCCTTTTAATGGGCTTTGTTGGAAAAGATCTGAAAGTTTTCATGTCACACAGCCTGGAAGGTTGATAATTCTGGCTCTGTTCCAGCCTGATCTTTTCATCTGTAAGACAGCCTGGCTGCAGATACAGTTTTAGTGTTTGGTGTTGGCAGACAAGGTTAAAAGTCTAAGCAGGTATCTTCAATATTGATCTAAATGACTCCAAACCCCTAAATTTGGCTATTCGTGGATAAATTCTAGGCTCATTTTCATGTTTCAGCCCTACTTCTCAGGTCAAAATTCTTACTCTCTCTGGCTTGGAATTTGTACCAAATATTAGAAATAGAAATTTGACTTAGTGAAAAGAGACTCCATCTGAAGTCTTCAACTTATGATTTGGACTTGGCTCCACAACTTTAGATGGCCAACCTCTCATGAGTCTCTTAACAAAATTGAACCTCAATTTTCTTATCTGTAATGTGAGAATTAGAGCACAGTATTTCCCATTAGGGATTTTTGTGAATCAAATGAATCAGTTTGTGTAAGTACTTTATAAATTGTAATGCCGTGTATAATAAGACAGTTATTGTATATACAGAATCTCTGAAGAAATAATATTTTGGTTTACTGGATAGCCTTTAATTTTCATCTTTGAATGATCCTTAGGCATTTGTCCCCTTTGTGATAGTTCCAAATCTATGTATCTCTAGCCAAGATGCATTTTCTGTATTTCAGAACTACTTATCCAGCTGATCACAGGTTCTCTCTCTTCATGGATACCACTGAGGCACCTCAAACTCAGCAAGTGAGAAAAGGAGCTTGTCACTCTCTCGCTGAGATTGTTCCTCCTATGTTTATTATATTGGTTAATGACATCACCATATGCCCAGCTTCCCAGGCCAGAAACCTTGGCATCATGCAAGGAGTCATCTTTTTCAACCTATTACTTACATGCCAATACAAAAATGCAAAAAACCTCATTTTTCTGCACTTTGCTTTATTGCATTTTGCAGATACTGCACTTTTTACAAATTGAAGGTTTGTGGCAAGCCTGGTGCAAGCACGTCTGGAGGTTCCATTTCCCAGTCGCATGTGCTTGCTTATTTCTATGTAACATTTTGGTAATTTTTGTAATATTTCAAACATTTTCATGATTGTTGTATCTGTCATAGTAATCTGTGATCGGTGATCTTTGGTATTACTTTTATAATTATTTTGAAGTCCCACAAACTGTGCATATAGGATGACAAACTTAATCTATAAACTTTGTAGCCTGACTCCTCCACCAACATGCTGTTCTCCATCTCGCCCCTCTCCTCAGGCCTCTCTTTTCTCTGAAACACAGCAATATTGAAATTAAGCTGATAAATAAACCTACAATGCCCCCTAAATGTTCAAGTGAAAGGAAGAGTCGCACATCTCTCATTTTCAGTCAAAAGCTAGAAATGATTAACCTTAGTGAGGAAGGCATTCCCAAAGCCAAGATAGGCCAAAGGCTAGGCCTCTTGTACCAAACAGTTAGCCAACTTATGAATGCAAAGGGAAAGTGGTTGAAGGAAGTAAAAGTACTAGTCTGGTGAAGACATAAATAATAAGTAAGTGAAACAGCCTTGTTGCTGATGTAAAGAAAGTTTTAGTGGTCTGGATAGAAGATCAAACCAACCACAACGTTCCCATAAGTTAAAGCCTTATCCAGAGCAAGGCCCTAACTCTCTTTAGTTCCATTGGAGGCATAGAGAGGGAGTCTTCAGATGAAAAGTTGGAAGCTAGCATTGGTGGTTCATGAGATTTAAGGAGAGAAGCCATTTCCATAACATAAAAGTGCAAGGTGAAGTGGCAAGTGCTGATGGAAAAGCTGCCTGAAGATCTAACTAAGATCATTAATGAAAAGTGAACATACTAACCAGCAGATTTTCAATGTAGATGAAACAATCTTCTGCTGAAAGAAGATGCCAGTTAGGACTTTCATTGTTAGAGAAGAGAAGCCAGTGACTGGCTTCAAGCTTCAAAGGACAGGCTGACTTTTTTGTTAGGGCCTAATGTAGCTGGTGACTTTAAGTTGAAGCCAATGCTCATTTTCCATTCCAGAAATCCCAGGACCTTTAAGAATTATGTTAAATATACTATCCTTGTGCTCTATAAGTGAAGCAGAGCCTGGATGACAGCACTTTTATATTATTTTATTTTTTACAGCATAGCTTACTGAATTTTTTTTTTTTTTTTTGAGATTGAGTCTCACTCTGTCTCCCAGCCTGGAGTATAGTGGCATGATCTCAGCTCACTGCAATCTCCACCTCCTGCGTTCAAGTGATTCTCCTACCTCAGCCTCCTGAATAGCTGGGATTATAGGCACACACCATCACACCCAGCTAATTTTTGTAATTTTGTAGAGATGGGGTTTGGCCATGTTGGCCAGGCTGGTCTCGAACTCCTGACCTCAGGTGATCCACCCGCCTTGGCCTCTTAAAGTGCTGGGCGTGAGCCACCATGCCTGGCCAGCTTACTGAATATTTTAAGGCCAGTGTTGAGAACTACTACTCAGAAAAAAAAAAAAAAATCTTTCAAAATGTTACTACTCATTGACAATGCGCCTAGCAGTGCAAGAGCTCTGGCAGAGATGTACAGGGAGATTAATGTTACTTTCATGATCGCTAACACAATATTCATTCTGCATCCCCTGGATAAAGGAATAATTTTTACTTTCAAGTCTTATTATTTAAGAAATACATTTCAGAAGATGGTAACTTCCATAGATAATGATTCCTCTGATGGATCTTGACAAGATAAATAAAAAACCTTCCGGAAAGGATTCACTGTACTAGATGATATTAAGAACAATTGTAATTAATTCATGGGAAGAGGTCAAAATACCTTCATTAACAGGAGTTTGGAAATAGTTGATTCCAACCCTCTTGGATGACTTGGAGGGGTTCAAGACTTCTGTGGAGGAAGTAATTGTAGCTGCCGTGGAAATGGCAGGGCTTGAGAAGATTGACTACAATTTTAAAGAAGTTCTACTGTGTGTAAAATGCTGCCAAACAGCATTGCATACTACACACAAATCTTTTATGAAAGGAAAGATTGATTGATCTGGCAAACTTTATTGTTGTCTTATTTTAAGAAATTGCCACAGCCACCCAAACCATCAACTACTACTACCCTGATCAGTCAGCAACCATCAACATTGAGGCAAGACCCTCCGTTAGCAAAAAGATTATAACTAATTGAAGGCTCAGATGATAGCATTTTTAGCAATAAAATACTTTTTAATTAAGGCATGTACTTTAAAAATACATAATGCTCTTACACACTGACTATAGTATAGTGTAAACATAACTTTTATGTGCACTGGGAAACCCAACAATTCATGTGATTCATTTTATTGCAATATTTGCTTTACTGTGGTGTTCTGGAACTAAATCTGCAATGTTTCTAAGGTACACCTGTAAGCACTGTTGAATTTGACCTTCTTGGTAGCATTCAGATCCATCCACATCTCTCCGTCTGTCTTACCAGAATCCTAGTTTAGCTCTTCAGTGTCTTATCTGGATTAACACTACAGTTTCTTCTGTCATCTCCTTGCCTCTAGTCTTCCTTTTCTTCTCTTACTTTTTTCATACTGTTGTAGAGATCCTGTAAAAATGCAAATTTAATCACATAACTTTCTTTAAATGCTCTGTATCTCCTTTAGTCTATTACATACAGTTTAATATGTGAGGGCCACAATAACTTGACCTTGGCTCATTTCTCCGGCCTTTTCTCTTACCTCCTTTCTCCATATCTCCTTTAGTCTATTACATACAGTTTAATATGTGAGGGCCACAATAACTTGACCTTGGCTCATCTCTCCAGACTTTTCTCTTACATTCTTTCTCCTTGTACAGTGTATTATAATCCGTTCTTGAACATACTATGAACTTTTCGCCAGTGTTCTTGTGCATGTCTGGAATAACTATCTCCTAAGAGTCTCATCTGAATAACTTGTTTCTCAAATCTCACATCCAGGTGACTTCTCTAAGAAGCCACTCTTGACACAACTCCATTTCCAAATTCAGATTGGATTGGCAGTTCCATGAATTCACTTTGCATTTTATGTGCATCTCTATCATAACAATAAGTCACATCATATTGCAATTAGTTTTTTACTTGACCTGACTTAAAGGCAGAGGCTAGCATTATTCATCAGGTCATTAGCTATCACTTCTTATCTACTTCTGATGTGTCCATCTTTTGCAGTGGTCCTGCTAATCTGGTAAAGAAGTAGCATAGTATGACACTTAATATTGCTGAATTTGGAGTCAGACACATAGGAATTTAAGCCCAACTTTTTTTTTTTTTTAATATGGCATCTTGCCCTCTCACCCATGCTGGAGTGCAGCGGTGCGATCTTGGCTCACTGCTATCTCTGTCTCCTGGGTTCAAGCAATTCTCCTGCCTCAGCCTCCCAAGTAGCTGGGATTATAGGTGTGCACCACCACACCTGGCTTTTTTTTTTTTTTTTTTTTTTTGTATTTTTGGTTAAAATGGGGTTTTACCATATTGACTAGGCTGGTCTCGAAGTCCTAAGTTCAAGTGATCTGCCCACCTCCGGCCTCCCAAATTGCTGGGATTACAGGCGTGAGCCACCATACCTGGTCAAAGCCCAACTTTTTAATCCCCTGTTTCCTCATCTGTAGAACATGAATGAAAATAATACGTTTCATACAATAAAGTGTTCATCCAGCAAGAACTCAAAAACTATTATTATTTCTTATTTTAATTTTCTTCAGGAGAGAAACCTGAATATCATACTCACTTCTATGAATTAAATGCATGGGTTCTGAGGCATGGATTTTGAGACATCCTTATTGATGCTTCAACATATTGATTGATTAATTCCTGGTTCTTGGGTATTTAACATTGCCAGATTAACTGTACTCTGGATAAGTTAGGCTTTGTTAGATTCAAGAATTTTTGTTCAGTTGCATGAGTATTAAACATCTAATTTCAGATTTTGGAACTCAAGTCTAAGCAAAACAAAGTAACACTAAGCAAAATAATAAAACTCAAACAGCTTAAACCAATAAAACAAGAGTTTAGAGAGGGCATTGGAGATTTAAAACTTAATCATATTTTCCTATGTAAACATTTCCTCAGCATATGTACTTCTATCTGGGCACACAGTACAGCAGCCCCTCTAAGAACCAGAAATGAGTGAATCAGCAGGCTAAATGAGGCTAAATTTATGTCAAATTTACCTAAATGCTGCTAGTTTGCCAAGACTTCTGGCTCTTTATTGACCTGCTGTGGCTCTGATTCATTCATTTATTCATCCCACAATTATTAATTGAACACCTACCGTGTGCCAAGAAAATGGTAAGCACAGGCTCATGACTATGTGAGTGTTTGTGTTATACTCTGAGTTACACTTCACTGCTCATGCTCCCATGCCTCCTCTAGAGTTCAGATTTCCAATGGTATAATTCATGGAATAATGAACACCAAGGAAGTCTTCAGTTCAGTGGCATGTTGTGCCTGCTTCTCCTTTGCTTATGAATTATCTTACAAAGTCTCAGTTTACAGTACAATTAGCTGTATCTCCCTTTACATCCTGAGTAGTCTTCCTGACAAATGTCAACTTTCAGCAATGGGACCATGAAGAAGCCTCAATTAGATGGTTGCCATGGGCACAGCTCTTTCCTGTGTTTTCATCTTGGAACCTAATTAGCCTTGCTAACCAACATTGGCTAACCTTTATCCATTTCTCTAAGGCAGCATTTTCCAACAGAAATATAATGCAAGCCATACATGTAATTTGAAATTTTATAGCAGCAAATTTAAAAAAAGTTAAAATTAATTTTAACAACAGGTTTTGTTTAACCAAATATGTATAAACCATTATCATTTCATTATTTAATCAATATAAAAACTTTTCACTAAATTTTTTTTGGCCATATATAGTTTACGAAACCCAATGTATATTTCACACATATAGTACATATGGATTTGAAGTAGTCACATTTTAATTAATTATTTATTGAGACAGAGTTTCACTCTTGTTGCCCAGGCTGGAGTGCAATGGCCTGATCTCGGCACACAGCAACCTCTGCCTCCCGGGTTCAAGTGATTCTCCTGCCTCAGCCTCCCAAGTAGCTGGGATTACAGGCATGTGCCACCACACCTGGCTAATTTTGTATTTTTAGTAGAGATGGGGTTTCTCCATGTTGGTCAGGCTGGTCTTGAACTCCCGACCTCAGGTGATCTGCCCACCTTGGCCTCCCAAAGTGCTGGGATTACAGGCATGAGCCACTGCTCCCGGCCTTAGTAGCCATATTTTAAATGCTTAATATCCATGTGTGGCTGATGGCTACCATGTTGAACAGGACAACTCTAAGGAGTATGTTTTCATCTGTTTACTCATCTATTTATCAAAACATTTTATCAAAGCTTTTTCTCAACCAGAGAGATGACAAATTTACAATATAATTTAAAGCAGTTTAAGTTTACATCATAAATCAGATTGTGTTATAAACTATTTTTAGAAGATTATATAGACCTATACAAAGTCACAACTAATCTTAAAACTGATAGTGAAAACAACAAGTTTCAGTAATACAGAATAAGTTTATTCTTTTTTATAAAAATAAAAAGCACAGGTCACAATAATGGAAATTTCTCCTCATACATGGAATAATGACTGTAGCATTTGCAGGTGGAAAAAATTAGGCGGAAATGGAAATTATGCCCCCAAAATGTTTTCTTCTTGATTAATTTTTTTCTGTAGCTAGAGTGCATTTTTATCATATAGTAGAGATCCCCTTTCCTTTAGGCTATCTGCTATTGAGTATGGAATGTGCTTTTTGATTCAGATTGAAGTCATTCAGTAAATTCAGGAAATATCTATGTAAACTAATGCCAGAGAAGTGGATCCCTGGACACTGGAGCTCTGTTAGAGCCATTTATAGGGGAAAATCTGCAGACCTAACTGAAGGGGTTCATTTAGCAGATGTACACCTGGCAAGCACTAAGACAGGGAGGAAGAAAAAAGTAGTACATTGTGTGACAAAGGACAGATGTAGGGTGAGTTTGAGAGCTGAGAAAGCAATGGGTAAAGATTCTAAATGGGAGGATTAGGGTTAAACTCGAGGAATAGAAAGATGAAGTAAGAGGTTGTGATAGATTTTCTGATTGTTCTCCAAACTTGCTGCCTCTTTCTGTTTGAGGATTATACATCTTTGCTTAGTGGATATCACGTTTGACCTTGTGTGACTTACTTAGACAAAAGAGTAGTAAGTGGATGCATGCCCATTTGAAGTAGAAGCTTTAAGAACCATTGCAAATGTTGCCATCTTTGTTCTTCTTCTACAAGATGATCAGCCTATTCTAGATAGGTGTTGCCAGTGAGGTCCATGCAATGTGAGGGAGAAATTAATCTTTGTTGTTGAAAGCCACAAGGATTTTGAGTTTTATTTATTTATTTTTTTCTGCAGCATAACCTAACAAAAGCTGATTAATAAAGGTCAAAAGTGAGCAAGCAATAATATTATGGACAAGTCAGGGGCTGGTTTAAGATGAAGCTTAAGAACAAGAGTTCTGCTCTCTGGGTTTCTCCTAATGTTGTACCTCCCAGACTGTGTGCTTCTCTACACTGCAGTGTGGTATCATGGTTGTACAAATATGGACTAGGCATCAAGCAGTAGCTCCTCTACTCACAGGCACATTATTTAATGTCTCTTTCCCTTTGTACTTCAGCTTGCTCTGTAATCAGGATAACAAAACCTACCTCCTGGCGATTGTCATAAGGATTGAGCAAAGTAATAAGTGCTTCACAGACTCTCTGGTATACAGAAAACAAAAGTAAATGGTAGCTATAGTCATTATTTTAGTTTTACACAATCAAATATGCTTAAAATTGAGAATACATGAAAGGTTAATGCATATGACAACCCATTCAATGAAGGAATACATTTTAATGAAGTTACTATAATAGATATTTGCTCAGTTTTTACCTAAGCACTTACTCTGATAGCTGTTTAGCTAGTTCAATGGTGCTTCTCAAAAAATAGAAACACGGTTTTCCAAGTTAAATGTATGCTTTCTTGTACATTATGACTTTGGCATTGACTTTTGTTTATTAAAGCAGGGTATTGTTTGTTTTACCGCCACAAGACAAAGCTAACTGGTTGGCCTCTGACGAGTGGTAGAATAATTGGTAAGAGTACCAGACCTATTGTAAAGGATAGAGAACAGTTTTTAGAATAGGAAAACATGAAAATTTAAGCAAACGTGTGGTAGGCAGAATAATGCCTTCCCTAAAGATGTCCACATTCAGTCTTCAGAATTTGTGAATATGTTAGGTTATATGGCAAAGGAAATTAAAGATGTAGATAGAATTAAGTTTGCAAATTAGCTGACTTTGAGATAAGATTAGCCTAGGTTATCCAGATGTCTTATAAGTGAATCAGAAATTTCCTTATAAGTGAAAGAGAAAGGCAGCTGAGGGAAAACCTAAACTATGGCTATTTGGGAAAGATTTGGGCTGACATATTGGCTTGAAGACAGAAGGAGATCTTGAGCCAAGGAATGTGGGAGGCCTCTAGAACCTATTAGGTTGGTGCAGAAGTAATTGCAGTTTTTACCATTACTTTCAATGACAAACCACAATTACTTTTGCACCAACCTAATAGAAGAGTCAAAGAAATAGTTTCTCCCTTAGAGTCTCCAGAAGGAAGAGCTCTGCAAACACTTTGATTTTAGTCCACTGAGACCTTTCAACAAATGGAGCTAAAAATTTAGATATCCACATGAAAATTACACATTTAAATCTATAATTAATTTAATTGAAAAGGAATAATAGATCTAAGTGTAAAAGCTAAAACTATAAAACTTTCAGAAGAAAATATAGGAGAATGACCTTCTGTTGGGCAAAGATTTCTCAGATACCACATTAAAAGTAAAGTCTACATAAAATAAATTAGACTTCATCAAAATTTAAAACATTTGTTGTTTTGAAAAGAATCCATAAGATAATGGAAGACAATTCATATTCTGTAAGAAATGTTTGCAAACTTTACATCTGATGAAGACCTTTTATTCAGAATGTGTAGAAAATTCAAAATTCAATAAGAAAATAAACCAGTCAAATCCGTGTAAAATATTTGAATAGACATGCTATCAAATAAAATACCTTGATAATAAATAAGCACATAAAAATATGCTGAATAGAGAAATGCAAATTAAAACCACAATGTCATACTATTACTACACATCTATTAGAATAGCTAAAATTAAAGAACTGACCATAGCACGTGTTGACAAAGATGTGGAGGAACTGGAATTCCCATACACCGTTGGTGGGAATTTGAATAGTCTGAGCCCAGGCTAAGCCATCATACCCCGTGTGACCTGCATGTATACATCCAAATGGCCTGAAGCAACTAAAGAATCACAAAAGAAGTGAAAATGGCTGGTTCCTGCCTTAACTGATGACATTACCTTGTGAAATTCCTTCTCCTGGCTCAGAAGCTCCCCCATGGAGCACCTTGTGACCCCTGCCCCTGCCCGCCAGAGAACAACCCCCTTTGAGTGTAATTTTCCATTACCTACCAAAATCCTGTAAAACTGCCCCATCCTTATCTCCCTTTGCTGACTCCTTTTTTGGACTCAGCCCATCTACACCCAGGTGATTAAAACCTTTATTGCTTACACAAAGCCTGTTTGGTGGTCTCTTCACATGGACGTGTGTGACATTTGGTGCCCAAGACCCAGGACAGGAGGACTCCTTTGGGAGACCGGTCTCCTGTCCTCACCCTCACTCTGTGAGGGGATCCACCTATGACCTCAGGTCCTCAGACCAACCAGCCCAAGGAACATCTTACCAATTTCAAATTGGATAAGTGGTCTTTTCACTCTCTTCTCCAGCTTCTCTTGCTACCCTTCTATCTCCCTCTCTCGCTACTCTTAAATCCCCCTGTCCTTCCAATTCTAGTTCTTTCTCCTCTCTAGTAGAGACAAAGGAGACACATTTTATCTGTGGACCCAAAATTCTGGCGCTGGTCATGGACTCAGGAAGACAGTCTTCCCTTGGTGTTTAATTACTGGGGGGATGCCTGCTTCATTATTCACCCACACTCCATTGGTGTCTGATCACCACAGTGATGCCTGCCTTGGTCATTCACCCACATTCCCTTGGTGGCAAGTCAATTGTGGAAATTCCTGCTTTGGCTGCTCACCCACATTGCAGCCCAGGGCTGCTCACCATCCCCCTTCTCTGTGTCTCTACCCTTTCTTTTCTCTGGGCTTGCCTCGTTCACTATGGGCAATCTTCCACCCTCCATTCCCCCCTCTCCTTTAGCCTGTGTTCTCAAAAACTTAAAACCTCTTCAACTCACACCTGACCTAAAATCCGAGTGTCTTATTTTCTTCTGCAACACCACCTGGCCCCAATACAAACTCGATAATGGTTCTAAATAGCACTTTTGATTTCTTCATTTTACAAGACCTGGATGATTTTTGTAGATAAATGGGCAAATGAGTCTGAGATGCCTGACGTCCAGGCATTCTTTTACACATTGGTCCCTCCCTAGCCTCTGCTCCTAATGCAACTCGTCCCAAATCTTTCTTCTTTCTCTCCTGTCTGTTCCTTCATCTCCACCCCAAGCTCTGAGTCCTATGAATCCTCCTTTTCCACGGACCCATCTGACCTCTCCCCTCCTCCCCAGTCTGCTCCTCACCAGGCTGAGCCAGGTCCCAATTCTTCCTCAACCTCCACTTCGTCACCCTATAATCCTTTTATCACCTCCCCTCCTCACAGCCGGTCTGGCTTACAGTTTCATTCCTCGACTAGCCTTCCCACCTGCCCAACAATTTCCTCTTAAAGAGGTGGCTGGAGCTGAATGCATAGCCAAAGTTAATGCTCCTTTTTCTTTATCTGACCTCTCCCAAATTAGTTAACATTTAGGCTCTTTTTCATCAAATATAAAAACTCAACCTAGTTCATGGCCCATTTGGCAATGACCCTTAGACGCTTTGCCACCCTAGATCCAGAGGGGCCAGAAGGCTCCCTTATTCTCAATATGCATTTTATTACCCAACCCACTCCTGACATTAGAAAAAGCTCCAAAAACTGGAATCTGGCCCTCAAACCCCACAATAGGACTTAATTAACCTCACCTTCAAGGTGTACAATAATAGAGTAGAGGCAGCCAAGTAGCAACGTATTTCTGAGTTGTGATTATTTGCCTCCACTGTGAGAGAAACCCCAGCCACATCTCCAGCACACAAGAACTTCAAAACGCCTGAACCGCAGTGGCCAGGCATTCCTCCATGACCACCTCCCCCAGGAGCTTGCTTCAATTGCTGGAAATCTGGCCACTGGGTCAAGGAATGCCTGCAGCCAAGGATTTCTCCTAAGCTGTGTCCCATCGGTGTGGTGTCCCATCTGTGTGGGATCCCACTGGAAATTGGATGGTCCAACTCACCTGGCAGCCACTCCCAGAGCCCCTGGAACTCTGGCCCAAGGCTCTCTGACTAATTCCTTCCCAGATCTTCTCAGCTTAGCAGCTGAAGACTGATGCTGCTCTCAGAAGCAGTCACATCGGAAGCCTCCTGGACCATCACAGACACTTTGGGTAACTCTTACAGTGGAGGATAGGTCTGTCCCCTTCTTAATCAATACAGAGGCTACCCACTCCACATTACCTTATTTCCAAGGGCCTATTTCCCTAGCCTCCATAACTGTTATGGGTATTGATGGCCAGGTTTCTAAACCTCTTAGAACTCTCCAACTCTGTTGCCAATTTAGACAATATTCTTTTATACACTCCTTTTTAGTTATCCCCACCTGCCCAGCTCCCTTATTAAGACAAGACATTTTAACTAACTTATCTGCTTCCCTGACTATTCCTGTACTACAGCCACACCTCATTGCCACCTTTTCCCCGGTTCAAAGCCTCCTTCTCATCCTCCTCTTGTGTCACCCTACCTTAATCCACAAGCATGGGACACCTCTACTCCCTGCTTGGTGACCAACCAGACACCCCTTACCATCCCATTAAAACCTAATCACTCTTACCTGGCTCAGTGCCAGTACCCCATCCCACAACAGGCTTTAAGAGGACTAAAGCCTGTTATCACTTGCCTGTTACCACATGGCCTTTTAAAGGCTACACCTTCTCCTTATAACTCCCCTACCCTACCTGTCCAGAAACTGGACAAATCTTACTGGTTGGTTCAGGATCTTTGCCTTATCTGCAGCCTCTCTTACAAATCTTCCCAACAGGACACCCTCCTGCTCCTCCAACATCTATTCTCAAAGGGATAACATATATCCCCCTTCAAAGCCCAAATTTATTCTGCATCCGTTACCTATCTCAGCATAATTCTTCACAAAAAACACACGTGCTCTCCCTGCTGATTGTGTCCGGCTAATCTCCAAATCCCAACCCCTTCTACAAAACAACAGCTTCTTTCCTTCCTAGGCATGGTTAGGTACTTTTGCCTTTGGATACATAGTTTTACCATCCTGACCAAACTGTTATATAAACTCACAAAAGGAAACCTAGTTGACCCCATACATCCTAAATCCTTTCCCCACTCCTCTTTCTGTTCCTTAAAAATAGCCCTAGAAGCTGCTCCCACACTAGCTCTCCCTAACTCGTCCCAACCCTTTTCATTACACACAGCCAAAGTACAGGGCTGTGTGGTCAGAATTCCTTACACAAGAGCTGGGACCGTGCCTTGTAGCCTTTCTGTCCAAACAACTTGACCTCACCATTGTGGGCTAGCCCTCATGTCTCTGTGCAGCAGCTGCTGCAGCTTTAATACTTTTAGAGGCCCTCAAAATCACAAGCTATGCTCCACTTACTCTCTACAGTTCCCACAACTTTCAAAATCTATTTTCCTCCTTAGGCTTGACTTTCTGCTCCCCAGCTCCTTCAACTGTACTCACTATTTGTTGAGTCTCCCACAATTACCATTGTTCCTGGCCCAGACTTCAATCTGGCCTCCCACATTATTCCTGATACCACATCTGTACCCCATGACTGTATTGCTCTAATTCACATGGCATTCTCCCCATTTCCCCACATTTCCCTCTTTCCTATTCCCCACCCAGACCTCACTTAGTTTATTGATGGTAGTTCTTCCAGGTCTAATCACCAATCACCAGCAAAGGCAGGCTATGCTATAGTGTCTTCCACATCTATCATTGAGGCTATGGCCCTGCCACCCTCCACTAACTCTCAACAAGCTAAACTCATTGCCTTAACTCATGCCTTCATTCTTGCAAAGGGACTACATGTCAATATCTATACTGATTCCAAGTATGTCTTCCACATCCTTCACCACCATGCTGTTATATGGGCAGAAAGAAGTTTCCTTACTACACAAGGGTCCTCCATCATTAATACCTCTTTAATAAAAACTCTTCTCAAGGCTGTTTTACTTCCCAAAAAAAAAAGCTGGAGTCATTCACTGCAAAGGCCATCAAAGGGCCTCAGATCCCATTGCTCAAGGCAACAATTATGCTGATAAGACAGCTAAAAAAGCAGCCAGTATTCCTACTTCCCTCCCCATTGCTCAAGGCAACAATTATGCTGATAAGACAGCTGAAAAGGCAGCCAGTATTCCTACTTCTGTCCCTCATGGCCAGTTTTTCTCCTTCTCATCAGTCACTCCTATTTACTCTCCCACTGAAGTTTCCACCTATCAATCCCTCCCCACTCAAGGCAGATGGTTCTTAGACCAAAAAAAAAAAAAAAAAAAAAAAAAAAAAAAAAAAAAAAAAATCTTCCAGCCTCACAAGCCCATTTTATTCTGTTGTCATTTCATAACCTCTTCCATGTAGGTTACAAGCCACTAGCCCACCTCTTAGAACCTCTCATTTCCTTTCCATCATAGAAATCTATCCTCAAGGAAATCACTTCTCAGTGTTCCATCTGCTATTCTACTACTCCTTGGGGATTTTTCAGGCCCCCGCTCTTCCCTACACGTCAAACTCAGGGATTTGCCCCCTGCCTGGGACTGGCAAATTGACTTTACTCACATGCCCCGAGTCAGGAAACTAAAATACCTCTTTGTCTGGGTACCTTCTTTCACTGGATGGGTAGAGGCCCTTCCCATAGGGTCTGAAAAGGCCACCATGGTCATTTCTTCCCTTCTGTAAGATATACTTCCTCAGTTTGGCCTTCCCACCTCTATATAGTACAATAACAGACCGGCCTTTATTAGTCAAATCAACCAAGCAGTTTCTCAGGCTCTTGGTATTCAGTGGAAACTTCATATCCCTTACTGTTCTCAATCTTCAGGAAAGGTAGAATGGACTAATGGTCTTTTAAAAACACACCTCACCAAGCTCAGCCTCCAACTTAAAAAGGAGAACTCTGTCAAGGATAGAGCCCAAGAACTCACCAACCAAGCAAGTAATTATGCTGAACTCCCTTGGGCACTCTCTAATTGGATGTCTTGGGTCCTCCCAATTCTTAGTCCTTTAATACTTGTTTTTCTCCTTCTCTTATTCAGACCTTGTGTCTTCTGTTTAGTTTCTCAATTCATACAAAACTGCATCCAGGCCATCACCAGTCATTCTGTATGACAAATGCTCCTTCTAAGAACCTCACAATATCACCCCTTACAACAAAATCTTCCTTCAACTTAATCTCTCCCACTCTAGGTTCCCATGCTGCCCCTAATCCCACTTGAAGCACCCTGGAAAACCATCACCCATTATCTCTCCATACTACCCCCCAAAATTTCACCACCCCAACACTTTAACACTATTTTGTTTTATTTTTCTTATTAATATAAGAAGACAGGAATGTCAGGCCTCTGAGCTTAAGCTAAGCCATCGTATCTCCTGTGGCCAGCACAAATACATCCAGATGACCTGAAGCAACTGAAGAATCACAAAAGAAGTGAAAATGGCTGGTTCCTACCTTAACTGATGACATTCCACCATTGTGATTTGTTCCTGCCCCACCTTAACTGAGTGATTAACCTTGTGAAATTCCTTCTCCTGGCTCAGAACCTCCCCCACTGAGCACCTTGTGATCCCTGCCCCTGCCCAGCAGAGAACAACCCCTTTGTAATTTTCCACTACCCACCCAAATCCTATAAAACTGCCCAACCCCTATTTCCCTTCACTGACTCCTTTTTCAGACTCAGCCTGTCTGCACCCAGTCGATTAAAAAGTTTATTGCTCACGCAAAGTCTATTTGGTGGTCTCTTCACATGGACACACGTGACAGAATAATAGACCTAAGTGTAAAAGCTAAAACTATAAAACTTTCAGAAGAAAACATAGGAGAATGACCTTGTGTTGTGCAAAGATTTCTCAGATACCACATTAAAAGTACAGTCTATATAAAATAAATTAGACTTCGTCAAAATTTAAAACTTTTGCTATTTTGAAAAGAATCCATAAGATAATGGAAGATAATTCATATTCTGTAAAAATGTTTGCAAACTTTACATCTGATGAAGGCGTTTTATTCAGAATGTGTAGAAAATTCAAAATTCAATAAGAAAATAAACCAGTCAAATCCGTGTAAAATATTTGAATAGACATGCCATCAAAGAAAATACCTTGATAATAAATAAGCACATAAAAATATGCTGAATAGAGAAATGCAAATTAAAACCACAATGTCATACTATTACTACACATGTTGGAATAGCTAAAATTAAAGAACTGACCATAGCATGTGTTGATAAAAATGTGGAGGAACTGGAATTCCCATACACTGTCGATGGGAATTTGAATAGTAAAACCACTTTGCAAAGTTATTTGGCAGTTTCTTAAAATGTTAAACTTATAGTTACCACATGATCTATTTATTCTATTCTAAGATATTTACCTGAGAGGAAGGAAAGCATATGTCAACACAAAGCCTGTATGTGAATGTTCATAGCAGCTTTATTTATAATAACCAATAACTGGAAATAAAAATCCCAAATGTTCAGTGACAAGTAACTGAAAAAACAAATTGTGTTATGTCCACGTAGTAGAACTCTGCCCAGCAATGAAAAGCAGAAAACTATTGGTACACACAATATGAGTGAATCTCCAAAAAATTATACTGAGCAAAGTAAGCTAGACAAGAAAAGAGGATATAGTGTATGATCCCATTTATAAAAAACTCCAGGAAATATAAATTATTGTATAGTGATGGATAGCAGATTGATGGTGGCTTGGGGATGGCACAGAGAGTGGACAAGAGGAAGGAAGGATGACAAAGAGGCACAAAGAAAGTGTTAAGGGTGATAGATATACTTCTTCTTTTTTTTTTTTTTTAAAGAAAAAACAACTTTTATTTTAAGTTCAGGGGCACAAGTGCAGGTTTGTTACATAGGTAAAGTTGTGTCATGGGGGTTTGCTGTGCAGACTTTTTCAACACCCAAGTATTAACCCTAGTACCCATCAGTTATTTTTCCTGATCATCTCCCTCCTTTCACCCTCCACCCTCTGATAGGCCCCAGTGAGTGTTCCCCTCTATGTGTCCCTGTGTGCTCATCATGAAATCAATCTAAATGCCTATCAATGATAGACTGGGTGAAACAATTCTGGTACATAAACACCATGGAATACAATGCAGCCATAAAAAAGAAAGAGATCATGTCTTTTAAAGGGACATGAATGGAGCTGGGGGCCATTATCCTTAGCAAACTAACACAGGAATAGAAAACCAAATATGCTCACTATTTTGATTATAGTGATGGCCGCCTAGGTGAATTCATAGGCCACAACCGATTAACTGTAAATGTTATATATGCTCACTATTTTATATCAATGATATTTTAGTAATTACAGAAACGATACTGTTCTTTTCTAATCCTTGCATAGTGGCAAAGCATAAGACCATCTGGGAATACAAAAAATAAATTGAGTCTGGGTTGACCCTTGGGTTTCACAATATGATTTCTCATTTAATTGAATTGTGAGACTAACAGAAGTTTTAAAAAAATCTATAGAGACACACATTCATACTCATTCATGCATACATTTTTTTGGGACCAGCCCTTTCTCTTCATCTCCATCTAGCCATTTCATGTGAGAATTTGCTAGCATTTTACAGAAAGAATTAATTTTGGGATTCCCTGTTTAAAGATTTTAAAGTAATAATCTAATTCAGCGTGCAATTAATATTTTATGAATTTCTGGGATTTTCAAGTAGCAATTTTCCAAAGTAGCGTTGTTGAATTTCTGGCCTGACAGGAATCACTCTGGTTTTTGTCTTTGTACATTAGATGGCAGGGATCCCCAGTCTTTCTGTGAAGCAGCTCTACAAATATATTTTGGCTACGCCATTTACAAGCTAACATTACCCAAAAAAGAAGATGTGCAGTCAAGTCACCCACCATAGGCAACATGGTGAAACCCCGTCTCTACAAAAAAAATACAAAAATTAGCTAGGCATGGTGATGCACACTAGTAGTTCCAACTATGTGGGAGGCTGAGGTGGGAGGATTGCTTCTGTGCAGGAGATGAAGGTTGCTGTGATCCAAGATCATGCCACTGCACTCTAGCTGGGGTGACAGAGCGAGAATGTCTAAAAATAAAAAGGGGGTAATACATACTTAAGTTAGTCTATTACTTATCTTTTTTTCTGCTTCCTTTTTGCTCTATAGGGGCAACTTCTCTGTTGAGTCTCCTTAAAGCTATTGCTTCTTTTACTAACTCGATGACATATTTCTACTTGTATTTTCTGTCATTACCTAGCTCTTTCAAGTTTCTAAATTTTTAGACTGATTTGCAATTCATGTATTTTTGTGGCATCTTGTAAATTATGCATCATCTCTGGGAGATCCCTTTAAAAGACATCATGTTACAAGTGTGCTGCAATGGCTTGGTGACAACTAACTCTTCCCAAGTCAACATATACTTTACACAAAAACAGTATGTCTTGCATCCTAAGCTTCTTTCATAGTGTGTGCGTTCTCACTCCCCTCCCCTCTCTCTCACTCTCACTCTCACTCTCACTTTCTTCCTACTTTAAATTATAGCTCCATGTTATGCTAACTGTTTTTCTCAGAGTCAGCCTAAACATAATGCATTTTATTGTTTTATGGGCAGTTGGTTCCACTAAGTACTGATATCTCAGTGACCCCGCCCAATCATACACTTGTGTCTGATTATTGCAAATCCTAAACTTTGTGGACTTTTTTTATTTTGACATTTATGGTCTTATAGCAAGTGATTGCCATGCAGAATAATTAGAATTATATTAGTGATGTTGGTAATTGACTTCATTGCCCAGCTCCATAAGCTCTCTATGGTTTGGGAGGTAATGGAATTTAAAGTTTTGCCAGCTAGGCTTTCAACTTTGGCATTTTCAGATTGAAAGATGAAGACACCCCATATGAAGTATTCTTGACTTTTCTTATCTCTTACTCAAATAGAGTACTAATCTTGAAACAATAGGTGAAGATTTGATTGCTAAATGCTTACCTTCTGGGGGCAGGTTACCAGGAGAGATCCATTGTACAAATGCTGACCCAATAGGTAACTTCACAAACACGGGCTTCATCTAAGATCTTAGTGCATTAATAAAATAACACTATTTTAAGGTAGTCAAGTATAGGATAGTCTATAAGGTTATATAAAACCTCTTGTTTCTTTTTATTAAAATTATAAATTTAAATTAAATAAAAATTATATTTTCATAAAGCTACTCATTACATAACTATCCATCTTTAACACATTGTTACATGTAACTTGGTGTTTAAAAATGTTTATGGGTACATAGTTGTGTGTGTGTATATATGTATATATATGTGTGTATATATATACACACAGATAAACCTACCTATATATATGCATATACACCTATATATGCATAGGGTTTCCTTTTCTCACTTTTGCTACTCTTTCAAATATATTTATATATATATTTTATACACACACACACACACACACACACATATGTGGGAGAAGCAAAGTGGACACCTACCCCATATATATACATAAATAAAATAAGGCAATTTCAAAGTAGACAGCATAAGATATAAGTATGGGGTACATGAGACATTTTGATACGGACATGCAATATAAAGTAAGCACATCGTGGAGAATGGGGTATCCATCCCATCAAACATTTATCTTTTGAGTTACAAATAACCTAATTACATTCTTTAAGTTATTTTGAAATATACAGTTAAGTTATTGACTATGGTCACCGTATTGTGCTATCAAATTGTAACTTGTTTTGTTCTCAGTGAAAAGTGAAATAAAATTACCTGGAATGTTCATAAAGATGGAACTATCATTAGAAGAGTATTGTAAGAATGAGGGCTTTGTGTTTGATAGCCTGGTTAAATGGAAGCCTTAGTTGACTCCATACTTTATGTTAAGCGAGTTATTTAAGCTCCTGATCCTCTGTTTCTCAATTCTAAAATAGAGGTCTCAGCAGTTAACTACGACATGATGATCTCATAGGGTTGTTGTTAGTACTGAATGAGACAGTGTGAATAAATTGGTTAGAAAAGTGACTGACCTGTGAATGTTAATTATTATTTTTAACAAATATCCTTATAATGTTATAAATATTTGGTTTATTCTGTTTGATAATGTAGCCTCTCTGATTCATAAACTCCCATCCGTAAAATGAAGGAGTTGGATTGAATTTTTTTTTCAAAACCATGCTAGTTGTTTCAAAAGGGTTTTACTGGGTCTTCTCTCAGTTACAGAATTGGAGTTTTCCAGGGGACGGCATTTTATCTGTCTTTTGCTTGTCATAGTTTAGTTGGAAGATAGTCTCTACTCATCTGAAATCTGATAATGGTTTCTATATTGATTTTAGCCTTTTTGTACAAGAGACACATATATTTAATCTTCTTAATTATTCCATCTTTTGGTTTTAATTTTATAAAACTTCATTCTCTGGTCAACACTTTGGACAATCTCCCTTTTATTTTATTTTGTTTTGTCTTCCCTGCTTACACAATGTTAATGCACAGGTATCTTGAAGAAAAGCACGTAGGACATTTTTAAAATCTGTGCAGAGATTGTGGGATTTAAGCAATAGATTTATCTGTGGTTTGGGATTCTTTCTTTCCTTAGATGTTATAATGCATCTTCCAGTTTTCCTAGTCTCTTAATCCTGAAGTACATTGTTAGCTTTAATTTTTTTTCCATGAGAGTTAGAATTTGCCTCCACTTTGCTTCTCCCTTATTGCCCTGGGACCTGCACCCCATGCCAATTCTCTGTGTATTGGCATTTGAATCGTTTTCTATCTTGTCCTGGAAAATGTTAAAGTATTCAATAGAGCACTGCCTTAACATACAAAAGAGCAACAGCAGCTAAAACAAATAGGGGATTATTTTTCTCATGTAGGGAAAGGTCTGGAAAGAAGTGAGTCTATGCTGGTGCAGTGGCTTGGTGACATCAGTAAAGACTCAGGTGCTCTTCACCTTTCTGTTCTGTTCTCCTTGGCAGTTTGGCTTCTCAACTCCATGATATTGGTGCCTTCTACAGATCTGGGCATCACATGTGCTTTCAAAGCAGGAAGGCGACAGAAGAGTAGAACCAGTCACAAATACCTCTTTCATTGGAAAGCAAATTAAAAAGGATGCTCATGGCAGACATTGTTGTCTCACAAAATATCCATTCCAAACCCCTTCTGCTTTGCCACCTTCCCTCATAAAGGATTAAAAAGCTAAATACTCATTTTTTTCTACTTCCCAGAGAACTGGGAATGGCCATGTGGCACAATGTGACCAATAAGATATAAGAGAAGAAAAATCTGTTGGTGGTAAAAAAGACTGACTTTTGGCACCTGCACCCCTGAAAATAAAGGTCAAATTATGCCTTTACTAATATGGTCATACAAAGTAATACCTTATCATATCTTTTAGTCTAAGACCAATTAGATTTGGAGTCAAATATACTTCTTAGTCCATTCATTTATTTTTTTAAATAAACATTGCAGGTTCTCTCTTCATATTAAAGAACATGGATTGGACAAAAACCCATAGAAAAGGCTTAATGCTAATTTGCCTTTCTTCCTTCTCTCATAGTTCTCCTTTCAATTTTATTTTATTTTATTTTACTCCATTTATGTCTAGAAGGGACCTTTGCATATGCAGGATATTTTCGAGAACTCTATAGGCACAAGATGTCTCTTAGTCTGAGTTATGATAAACTGAATGATTTTGCAGTGTGAAAAAAGTCATATCTTAAACGATTTAATGAACACAGAATAGTTTGTGTATTATGATTTTATATCCATAACACATGTGTTTGCGTATTTGGTGGAGGTTACCTTATACAATTTTGGGACTTTTTAATGTCAATTTATATTAAAAAATCTACTTCTATTGAATCTTTTATAGTCAATTACCATCTAATTGAATGTTTTATATCTCATTTATATCTATGAGATGTTTTATACCTAAAATCTTATTACCTAATCTCTTATAGCTTATATATTTGAAAGAGTGGCAAAAGTGGGAAAGAGAAACCCTATGCATTTATCTTTCTCATGTTTGCTACTCTTTTTACTGGGAATATTTTAAAGGTGCTTCTTTTTCTCCTTTTCTTTGTTCCTGTTCTTTCTGGGCTCAACCAACCATTCAGGTATGATGTGACATCATGGATAAGTGTGTTCTTTAATTGTGTGGTTTAGTGTTCCATGACAAATATTACCCTCTGGGGTTGTAAAAGTCTCAGAGTCAGCATTACAGTACAGTGGCAAGAAGCAGAATAATAGGGGACAGGAAAAGATTAAACTGGGTACCAAATTCTCTTTAAGGCTACAATATTTCTATTTCTACCAAGAGGGCAGTTGTGCTGCATCTCGTATTCATTTTTCATAAGGGTGTTAACCATCTGGTTCCTCTTGTTTTCCCCTTCTCGCTCATTCACATCTGTTGCTTCTTCATTGTTCTACACATGCTTACATTCCATACTTGATGTTCATTTCCATAAAAATTCATATTCATGAGAATGCCTAGATTTTACCTAGAGTTCTTTTAAGATAATTACAGTGAAACAGCAGCCAAGGTCACAAGAAAGAGCATATAGAAATTTGACGTGCTCACTGCCAGGGAAATCGATGGTAAGGAATAGCTGCTGGTCGTGTTTTGCCTGTCTAAACACTCATTTGAAAGGAGCACCAGAGCTAACAGTCTGACACATCCTTCCTGGTTGGGTCACCACATTAAGTGTGCTTAGCTATTTGTAAAGCTATCTGGAGAGAAAGAGCATGTTAAATTAGAAACAGATGGGCAGAATGACACACATAGCTCTGGAATTCACAGTGCAGGGCGGCAGAGTTCAGTCAGGTGCTTGACATCCTGACAATCTTGTCTCTGTAGGAAAAGGAAAGAAAACACCTGGAGATCCTGGGTTTGGTGGTGGTAAGTTCACATTTGGGGCCATTTGCTTTCTGAGTTGCTCAGATTGGTTTCCCTGTTTTTCTTTAAGTGGATTTTTTCATCTGTAGTCTTTTTTTCTTTCATAATCCTCACTACCCATCTCTTGCCTCCATCCTGTCACTCCTGCTACCCCCCAAATCAGTTTAAGTTAAAGTCAAAGCTCTGGGCAACAGGTTAAAGGAAATGTAAAAATTCTCAACATTCTTTTTCTTGGATGCTGGAGTTTCTTCATGCTCTCTGTCATTACCAAGCTGACTAGATACTATTATATTAAAAATAAAACATTCCAATTAAAATTCTATAAGGCTATATTCATATTGTCTGACTATAAAGCCAGTGAAGGGGCAATGTGATTAGTAAAAATCAGTAGTTTTGATTTTTGTAAACAACAACTTGAGACATTTTTAGTGTCAGAGCAAATATACAAATATAAAAAGCAAATGATATCAAACAACTTACTTAGAAATTAAGATATTTAACTCTACTTTTAGATATAATTATATTGAATCATTAATATGAGAAAGTATAAATGCATTTGGACATTTTCTCAGGTAGGAGGTTATGTGATATCTTACAAATAATTATCAACTGGGAGTTAGAAGGCCTTGTGTCTCATCTTGGTTTTGCTATTAACTTGCCATTTTCATTTTACTTTTTAAAAAAGATGAGTGGATTTACATTAAGTGTTCATTAAAATCCTGGCTATGTTCAAGAGAACACAGTGGCCTCAAATGGGGTAAGTACTTTTGGTAAGTTAATGAAGGAAGAGGGAGCTCTATGAACATTTGATTTAGGTCTGGGTAGGGGAGGTTGTCACAAAGGTTACTAACCTGTAGAGTAAGGTGTCATTAAAGAGGTAGGATACAGAAAGGTATTTGAGTAAAAAACAGTGGAGACTTTCCCGAGCTGTCACAAAAGGCAACTCAAGCTTTAAAAAGATAATAAATAAAATATCCAGGGGCAAATGGCAATTAGAAGCTGAGGTATAAAAAGAGGAAGTAAATAACAACATAATAGGACAATCTCAAAAAGAATTTTCAAGTGAACAAAAAATAATCTTTGAAAAAAATCAGAATAAGCAGACCTTTGCTTATGATTTATTCAAAGCAACATGTCACTGCCTAAATAGCATGTCCTTCTAAATCAGGGTTCTCAACCTCAGCGCTGTTGACATTTTGAGCTTAATAATTCTTTTTTTTTTTTTTTTTTTTTCTGGGGGTGATCAGGTGCATTTTAGGATGTTTAACAGCATCCTTATCTATATCCACTACATGCTGATAACATCCCTATCCCAGTCATGGGAATCAAAAATGTCTCCAGACATTGCCAAAACTGTTCCCAGTTGAGAACCACTGCTTTAAATGAATCAGTAATTTTTGGGAGGCCATATGGCTTAATGGTTAAAAGCTTAGGCTCTGGAGACTGAGTTCTAGGACTGGATTTAAGTCCAAGTTGTATTACGTTATCCACCATGGGCCTTGAGCAAATTACTTACAAAGTAGCTACTATTATGTAAGTTACTTCCTAAGACTCAGTTTCTTAATTTGTAAAAATGGACTAATAAGAGTACCTACCTGCTAGGGTTATTGTGAAGATTAAATGAGACAATACATATGGAACATTTAGTGGTATATGGCACGTGGCAGCTTCTCAATAATGCTAGGAAGTGTTCCATTATTTGATAGTTATGAAAGGGCACCAAGGAAGAAGAAATGAACATGGTTATTTCTGAAAGCAGACTTTTGGGCATCAGAGAGCCATGGCAAATAAATATCTGGGTTTCATTCCACAAAAGTCTTTAGAGGCATTGGCCTGGTAAATCAGCTAGCAAATATTGTTTGATAATGTCTTCAGTGCCAAGTACTATTCTTATGTCAAGCATGTAGACATGAGCAAGATAGACAAAGTTCCTGCCTTGAAGGTCTTATGTATCAAACAGAAAGATAGAAACCTACTGCAAGTGACTTAAAGCTCGTGAACTATAGTAGCCATTGCTAGTTGTCCATCAAAGTTCATTCTCCACTTTTTCTACCATGACAGAACATGTGGCTTCCCAACTACACTTAATTTCTAAATTTCAATGGTGCAGTAACCGTTTGGGTAAGTTCTTTCCAATAGTCTATGAGAAGAAGTGAAGTGTGTCACTTCAGGTCTTTATCACATGATTTTTAGTGCTTTTACTTCTTTTTGTGAACTGTAAAGTCACAACAATGGGTAGAGTAACCAAAGGAATCTTGGAAGTCATCTGTTAAAAAAGGCGGCACCGCTGTCAGCCTGGGTACCCAAATGACTGTGTGGAGCAAAGGCTCTTGCTTTGGCTGCAACCTGCAAGATTTGCCTGAACTATTCATTGAAAGAGAAGTTAACCCTTATTGTGTTTGAACCATTACATTTGGGTTTATTTGTTAAGCAATTTTTGTTACCAAATGAATATAGGTGATCTAGAAAGGTTTCTGGGAGGAGAGAACATTTGAGCTAAAATCTGACAGAAGGAAAAAGGGCAGCCATATGTGCATCTAGAAGATTATTTCTAGGGGGAAGAATAGCAGGTGCAAGGGAGCTGTCCTTGACAAGTGACTAGAGGCTATCATTAGAGCCCCTATGATATAGAAGGTTCACGCCAGAGAGTAAGGTAGGCGCATATAGATAGAAATGGCATTAGCACAAAATGCAAATATGGCCTCTGGATCTACTTGGTTTATAAGTATTCCATGATAACTGGAAATACTTCTTTCTCTTTTCCCGGGTAAATAACTGGCTCCATTCTGCCCAAATCTTTTTTTGAAATGTGGCATTTTAATTAGCACATACATCTATCACCTAGTAGTTACATGTTTTTAAATAAAAAAAACAGTTGAATTTAACTTGAGCAAAGACCGTATATGAAATCATTTGACATAGATTAGTGAGGGGTTTTCCTGCTTCATGTGATATAGATTAATAGGAATCTATTTTTCAAGTTTTTCTAACAAAATGACCAATTCAAGTTCTGAAGTGGCTGGAGCATCCTGGTAGTTCTATGCTATTCAAATTATCTGGAGGTCTCAAGAAGATAGATACATTTTCTGAAGTATTAGTATTTCTTTTATTAGGAAAACTCATTTGTGCTCCGTACTGTGTTGCCAACCCCCTAGTATGGCTGTTTATGTAAAATAGATGCCACTTTTCTGAAATAGCTAATGTAATTCTTTTATTTAACAAAAATCATATAGATGTTCTACAATACTTTTAATGTTAGATTGAATATTCATAGATTAAATAAAATTGAAATAAGTTATAAAGAAACAACATTACTATATGCTGGCTTCTAAAATTCAGTGTAATTCTTCCTTTAAATTTCTTTTTTTTTTTTTTTTTTTTTTTTGAGACGGAGTCTCGCTCTGTCGCCCAGGCTGGAGTGCTGTGGCCAGGTCTCAGCTCACTGCAAGCTCCGCCTCCCGGGTTCCCGCCATTCTCCTGCCTCAGCCTCCCGAGTAGCTGGGACTACAGGCACCTGCCACCTCGCCCGGCTAGTTTTTTGTATTTTTTAGTAGAGATGGGGTTTCACCGTGTTAGCCAGGATGGTCTTGATCTCCTGACCTTGTGATCCGCCCGTCTCGGCCTCCCAAAGTGCTGGGATTACAGGCTTGAGCCACCGCACCCGGCCTCTTCCTTTAAATTTCATGTGAGTCAACATGAACCCTTTGGTGCACCCATCTTAGATTTGAAAATTCATTATCCCATTGGCATATAAATCAACAAGATTATTGTAAACAGATCTATGAACTTGTGGTTGAAATGCTTGAAGGTCTGAAAAGGGAAGTGAAGAAAGTTTAGTGTGTAACACTTTGCAATGCTATTCTCAGTGACTTAGTCTCATAAGGAACTTATGAAGAATAATGTGTGAAGTACTGTTGTCTGTGATCTTTGTATGGTTACCTTCTCCTGTTCACTGCTATTTTCTTAATGCCCAGGACGCAGCTCCTGTTACATGGCAGACATAGAACAAATATTTGTTGAAAGAGAGGAAATGAATTATTTTGTAATATAGAAGAGAATGACATACTAGGTTGATGACTCACGGTCAGATACCTAAGACTTTTGAGGGATTTGATGTTTCCCTTTGAATTTTGTTATATGACACTGAAGATCTATTGATTCCTTGGAGAAGAATCAGGCAAATATTTTCTTTTAAAGTAGTTCTGTCCATAGATTGCATTTCCAGTTTCTGTATTCTCTGCCTGTTTTTCATGGCATGTCCCTTCAGATGGGTGTAGCCATAAGAGCATATCAACCAAAAGTGATCATAATGGTCTCATTCCTTGCTTTCTCTATCTCTCTCATGGGTATGGAGTTCTTACTAAGTAGAACTAAAGATGAATCTTTGACAGAGGGTTGATCCCCAGGATAGTTTTCACTCACTATATCTTTCACATCAAATTCTAGAGCTTCCAGAGATCAATCTGTATTCCAGTATATACTTCTTATCCACAGGGACCCTCTAAACCAGTTTAACCTGTCATCTTAACGTATCTATATTTTAAAAATTCATTTGTTGCTGCAGAACATTTACTGCTATGGTTCAGAATGAATCTATGTTTTGTTTCTGTGTAGTGTTAAAATGGCAGTGGTTAGTATCAATCCAATAGCATCTGCCAGGATATCTGGAAGGACAAAACTGACTTCTTTCAAGTCTGTTATAAAACAAAGCAGAAGAAAGCAACTCAAACCATTTCTTAAAGTTGCAAGCTAAAAAATGCAGATGTAAATGGTGAAGACATGAGTAAAACAAATTGTATCTCTTCTCTCAGACCTTGAACTACCCTAATATACCACGTCTGTGCTTCAGACAGGAAGCAAACTCCCTTTCAGCACTTTTTTCAAAGTAAGCTTCAAAGTAGTGACTGGCACTAGGTGGGTGTTGGTGAATGGAGGCTTTTTGGGTTTTGATCCTGATGATTCATCCAAAGTTTATGAAAAGTATATGCAGACATTCAATTAAAAGGTATGTTTTGGAACACAAGATTTTAAGCTTGTTTAGGTTATTGATCACGTCTAAGCTCTGTTATGTAAATTCCAGAGGAACATCTGAGATCAAAGGAGAAAGATCCAGCTCTGTCTGTAATAGGAATACAGTTTTGTTTTCTGCAGACTCTAGCATTACTTTTTTGGGGTTTGTAAATGGCTCTTTTCCTTTTCATAAAGTACCTTGTGTGATGTCATGCAATGCTAAGTATATTTTGATTGCTATATTTATATATATAAATGGATATTACTTGAATATAGCATTTCAAACTTAAAAATTCACAGAAATGCTTATTTGAAAAGATAGCAAAATCAGTCTTGTAAATTCTTTCAAAATTAATTGATCTTTAAAAAGTTTGAGAATGCTCAGTTTTCTCATGTCTATGATCCATGCAAGGCTGCCTGTGTATTTTGCTCCTTGTGTGTAGATGAGATGATAATTCATTTTATCCCAAATAAACAAAACAAGAACTGAAGACTTTACAGAAGTTTATGCAAGTTCTGAAATAGGGGAAAGTGATGAAGAAAGTTAAGTGTGGATTCATTGCGTGTTCTCTAGATAAACTATCATTTCATTTGAATGCCTCCCCTCACCACCACTTGTCTAGTCCTGGCTATTAAAATGTTAGTTCATTCTAAACAAGAGGTGGAAAATAGGCAGCAGAAAGGAAAGGAAATAAGCTAATTCATTTAAACAACATTTTTAAAAGCTATTCTCCCAACTAGGGCTTTGACCACTTCTACAGCCTCTGGGCCACAATATCAATTGTCAACACCATTTATGTGGAAAACTGCATTCACGTAGTGTAACTGACATATAATTATAACAGAATGAAGCAAAATAGCCCATCCAGAGTACTCAATACTAGAATTAGCCAGAAGTCCAGACATAATGTAAAACTCGGGAATTGAACTTCAAAACATGTATTTTGGAAGTGATGTGAGACAGGGTGTGAAAAAAGGAAGGTTTAGATATTTTAAAGTTTCTAGTAATAGTTTCAAATATGTTAAAATAAAGAAGCAGCAGCAAGGAAGGATTTTGGAATGCTAATTTTTCTTTCACCACTTTGGGACTTGAAAGTTTAATTTTTCCAATATTTAATGGACATTGACCTAGGTCATCTGGAGCTAGATGTGGTGCCTTGAAATGAACACTGGTGGATTGTTGATACAAAGGTAGTCGGGAGCCATGTCTACTTTTCTGATGAGAAATTTTATTTGTGCTCTTCTCAGGTAAGAATAAGATAAGTAAAGACTAAGATGAATAAACCCCCCTGGACAAGATTATTTGTTTTGAAATCATTATAACCAATAGCTATATATTCAGTAAAATGATGATTCCTTTTGTTACTAACAAATAAAAATAAAAACTTTGTCAAATTTTGTCTTTTTCTTCACCTCATTATTTTCAGCCAGTGTCTCAGTTCTTAAGTTACTTGTTTATAACCTGATCCAGTGTATTTCTAAATTGCTGCTACTTTACCGTGGTGATAAGTATAATTAAAGTGATATTATTTCTTCCCTGGAGAAATAAAATGTGCCAATTTTTAATGCCTATGTGATTATCACAGCAAGATTATCAAACACACATAAGACATAAGATTTAGATGAACAGGCATATATACATTCATTGTTGAATAAAAATATATATTCTACATATATATTATATTTTATTATATATATAATCCTTTCTACTTGGTATATGCCCTTTTAAAATTGTAGGGGAGAACCTAAGACAATTATGTTAACGTAGAAAGATAAACATGGGTATTAATATTAGTTTACCTATAAAGCAAGTTCTTCGAAATATGAAATTTGTTGGTGAAGATATTTTTAGCTTACAGATATGAGATAATATATTTATTTGAATTAAATCTGAATTGGGGCACAAGTTTAGCTAAATTTTTATATTACCTATTATAGAAGGAAAGGGGAAATATTAAATATGAAAATTATGAAGATTACAATTCTAATTGTCATGTTCTTAAGCTAGCACAATGGGACGGGGAAGCAGTCCTCCATTGAAAACATTCTGGAATTCAAACAGTTGCATTGAAGCATATTATGTATGCTATATCACAACATCAGAAACATAAATCTTGATAAAGGTCAGTTTACCTGCTTTCTATTCCTTTCTTTCATTTAAGATATTTATTCTCTGTGATTTCACTATTTAAATACAAGCTCTTCTGACCACTAATGGTAATGACTGAAATAAGTATTTTATTTACTTTTTCTTCTGTCATAGTCCATTTAAAGTTCTCCTTTATAATACTCCAACAAATTCTGTTACTACATTCTTATACAGCTCTCTCCTATTTTTCTAAATGCTCAAATACTAAACCACAACCACCTGGAAGCTGCATAATTCTATGAAGGTCAAAAATATTCAGTTATTTCCCCAAAGTAAAACAGCCTTTATTGTAACCAATTCTTACATTCTTCTTCCTATAATGGAGATTTACTACCCAAAGAAATTAATAGCCCAATGTGGGGGAAAGAATTCACATTTATTGAAAGTTACTTTATGTTAGGCATTTCACATGCTATTGCATTTCAATATTTCAATGGTCCTGTAAGATGAAACTCAGAAAGTTCAAGTAATTGCAAAACTTACGAGTAGTTGAGCTGATTTGACAACTTGATAAATCCACTTGACTCTAAAACCCATGCTTTGACCAGCATAAAACCTGTGGCTAATAAAAGAAAAGAACCAATGATGCTTGAAAATATATATTCAATAGAATTGAGAAACACATACCTTGACTTTGAGTTTGTATGTACAGTCTGAGAAATTACTTCAAAATTGACTTGCATTTTTGTTTTTGAAATATATAGAGAAGTGTTTTTTAAGCTTTTTTTAAAATTATTATTATCGCTCCCCTAAAGAGACTTTTAGACATTTTTCCGGCAGATTACTTCGCTGTCCCATGAAAATGTTAAACCACAGATATAGTGTATATCCTATTATGTACTGTGACTCTTTGGAGGACCACAAAACATAATAACAAGAATGTTCACCTCTTTGGGTGAGACATTTAGACCACAGGGCATTGATGATTGCTATAATATCCCCTTCCTCCTCCCAGCTCATTACTAGGTTATTTAGAGGAGCAGGCAGAGTGGAGCAAGCACAGCCCTGGACTTGGACAAATCCTGCCTAGATTCTGGTCTTGTCACTTGTTTCTTTTGGGAGGTGGGGCAAGTGGCACAGCCTCTCTGAGCCCAGTTTGCTCTTTAAGAAAATGGATTTATAATTCCTAACTTATCAAGTCATTGTGAGAGTGAAAAATGATAGCATCTTTAACATACCTAGCAGGAGCCAACAGAGTTCTCAAAAAGGGAGGTCCTTTCCTTTCTTTCTGGAGATATCACTAGACTGTGTTTTCTGGGAAAAGGCCTTAAAGTAATAGTCTAGAATCTGGGTAAACATAAGATCTGACACAAACTCTACTAACTAGACATGGTTTTTCTCTCTGTAACATTACAGGGCTCATTGCTAAGTGTCATTTTAAGTTTTATAATCTGTGGTTTTCTCATACCATAGTAGGCCCTCCCACATAAAATGATTAATCACATTTAAATTTTTTGTTGGCACTTTTAATCTCTTGCCAAAATTTTTGTGACAATGTTTTCTCCCTTCATACATCCTTCAGGCCTTGAATATTAAGAGTTAAGAACCACATGCAGCCATGAGTGACACTGGTTGGCCGAATAAGAATACATGTTATTTGGACTGGAAACTGTATTTAGTGATTTCCTCAGGATCATTCTTCTGGAAATATAGATGAAAGAAACCCAGCCATGTTTCTAATTTAACTTTATTTCTATTAATAGCTATTATAGAGTAGACACATACATGATATTAGATGACAGCTTATTTTAAGGAATAAAAACCAGTTTTCAAGGAAATGATTTTTCTCCATATACCAAAGTGTTAACATTAGTTAGAATTCAGTGCACAACAGAAAGGCAAACTTTGAATGAGCAAGCAATTTGATCATTGACAGTGTGATTATGCCTCCCGGGGAACACTAAAGAGCTAGCTTAAGTAGGATAGCAAAGAAAAAACACGGAGAAACATGGAGATAGTTTAAAGCTTCTCTTGGATTGTGGAATTATTTGGAATTATTTCAGACAAACAAAAATGTGTAAATAACACTTTAATGAGCAGCCATGTATTCACAACTAGTTATCCGGAGAAAATGTTACAGATACTGTTGAAATCTCTCATGTGCCTTTTCCTAATTATAATCTCCTCCTTTTCCTGTTGAGATATATATTCTCCTGAATTTGGTACTTATTATTCACATGCGTTGCTTGCTTTCTTTCTTTCTTTCTTTCTTTCTTTCTTTCTTTCTTTCTTTCTTTTTTTTGCGTGTACGTATCTCTCTTAGCAATAAGTTGAGTCATATTGCATGCTTTACATTCATAAGGTGGATAGTACAATACATGTATTTTTCTGAAATTTGCTGTATATCACCCAGTGTTATGTTTACAAGATTTACTTTATCTTTGAATGTTTTATTTTGAATAGCTAAGTGATTTTCTGTAATGATATATTCTTTAACATTACATCATGTTATTATTACTTTTATCAATAAATAATTGATTTGATTCACATTTAGTTGCATGTTTGTAAGTCACTTTCAAGGTGATGGGCTTTTAAATCTCTTTTGAAATAATTCATTCCGAAGTACAATCCATCTATTTATTTATTTATTGGTAAAATGATATTTAAGTAACTTTCTAGCCTGTGACAATGCTAGGTATTAAAAATACAGTGGTGAGCAAAACAGACGTTGTTCCACTTTTTATGGACTTTACAGTCTAATGGATAGACAAGTCTTAAATTACACCAATAATAATATGATTCACTGAACATAAATCTATTGATTGCCTTGTATGAATTTAAACAGTGAATCAAACAAACAAAAAAGCTCTGATGTTGCAGAACTTACATTCTAATTGGGTGGTTGTGGGGAGTGGGGCAGGCGTATAGTAAGTGAGATAAGCTAAAAGTAATATAATTAAGAATTATATAATTAAGAAAATATTTTAATTAAGAAATCTGTAAGCTGGGCATTGTGGCTCACACTTGTAATTCCAGCACTTTGGGAGGCTGAGGTGGGAGGATCACTTGAGGTCAGGAGTTCAAGACCAGCCCGGCCAGCATGGTGAAACCCCATCTCTACTAAAAATACAAAAATTAGCTGTGCATGGTGGCACATACCTGTAGACCCAGCTACTCGGGAGACTAAGGCAGGAGAATCACTTGAACCTGGGGGGCAGAGCTTGTGGTGAGCTGAGATTTTGCCACTGCACTCCAGCCTGGGCCACAGAAAAAAAAAAAAAAAATCTAAATAAATAAATAAATAAATACATAAATAAATACATAAATGGAAATAAAAAGAAAAACATAAAGTATGTTTAAAGGTGATACATGCTATGGGGTAAAATAAATGGGGTTAGAGCCAGGCTAAGCAGTAAGGGAAAGCTGTAGTTTTAAATATACTGATCACAGTACATTAGTTCTTACTGAGAAGGTGATGTTTGAGTAACTATATGAAGAATGTGAGTAAAGGTGAAAGACTGAGCAATGTGTAGATGCATATGGAGCAATCCAGGCAAAGGGAGCAGCACATACAAAACCAAGATTGGAGTAGTGACTGTCAAAGGATAACAGAGTGACAGGAAAAGCAGTAGGGAATGATGTCAGAAAGGCAAGAAGACTGGTGATATAGGAGGTTTTTTTTTTGTTTGTTTGTTTTGCCATTGTAAGGACTTTGGTTTTTACTTGGAGTGAGAGCTAAAAATCACTGGAAGGTTTTGAGTAGACAGATGGCATGATCTGACTTCTGTTTAACTCAGATCACTGTGCAAGCTATGTTGAAAATTGAATGAATTGGGCACCACAACAGAAGCTGGGAGGCCGGTTAGGAGGCTTATGGAATAATCCCATGGAGGGATCATGGTGGCTGGAACCAGGGTGGCATCAGTGGAGGGAGTGAGATGTAGCTGTCTTCTGGACCTATTTTGAAGGTAGACTCTACACGATTGCTAGTGGGTTGACATGGTGTAAGAGAGAAAGAAAGGAGTTGAGAATGACTGCAAACTTTTTGGTGTGAGCAACTGGAGAGATGGTTTTGCCATTTCCTTAGATGGGAAACTTGGTTTGGGATATATTAAGATGCTTCTTGAGTCATCCAAAATGTGATATAGAGTAAGCAGTTGGATATAAAAGACTAAGTTTATGTATATATTTAGCTTGTATTAATTTGTGAGGACTGCCATAATGAAGTGCCACAGTCTGGATGACTTAAATAACAAAAAGTTATTTCCTCACAGTTCTGGAGTCTGGAAGTCTGAGATAAAGGTGTTTGTAGGGCTGGCTTTTTTCAGGCATCTCTCGTTGGCTTGTAGATGGCTGTCTTCTCCCTGTGTCCACAATTTTCCCTCTGTGTCTTAATATCTTCTCATAAGGACACTAATATTGGATTAGGGTACACCCTAATGGCCTTATTTTAACTTAATTACCTCTTTAAAGACCCTATCCCTAAATACAGTCACATTTTGAAGTTCTGGAGGTTAGGTCTTCAACATACGAATTTTGGAAGGGCAGCACATTTGAGCCCATAGCAAGACTCATGGTCTTAAGAGACATGTGACTGATTGAGATTGTCAAGGGAATGTGTTTGGAAAAAAAGAAAAAGAGAAAGATCTACGTGCCAAACCCAAGGGGACTTCACCATTCAGGAGTCAGAATTAGGGAAACTAGTTAAGAATTTGGGCCAGGCACAGTGGCTCACGCCTGTAATCCCAGCACTTTGGAAGGCTGAGGCAGATGGATCACGAGGTCAAGAGATCCAGACGACAGAGAAACCCCGTCTCTACTAAAAATACAAAAAATTAGCCCGGCGCAGTGGTGGGCGCCTGTAGTCCCAGCTACTTGGGAGACGGAGGCAGGAGAATGGAGTGAACCCGGCAGGTGGAGCTTGCAGTGAGCCGAGATCACGCCACTGCACTCCAGCCTGGGCTACAGAGCAAGACTCCATCTCAAACACACACACACACACACACACACACACACACACACACACACACACACACACGAATTATGAAGAGGAGTAAACAATAAGTTGAGAGGAATATCATAAAAGAAAAGGGTGGTGGCCAGGCGCGGTGGTTCAGGCCTGTAATCCCAGCACTTTGGGAGGCCAAGGTGGGTGGATCACCTGAGGTCAGAAGTTCAAGACCAGCCTGGTCCACATGGTGAAACCCCATCTCCACTAAATATACAAAAATTAGCCGGGCATGGTGGCAGTTGCCTGTAATCCGAGCTACTCGGGAGGCTGAGAATTGCTTGAACCCGGGAGGCGGAGGTTGCAGTGAGCCGAGATTGCACCATTGTGCTCCAGTCTGGGCAACAAGAGCAAAAACTGTGTGAAAAAAAAAAAAAAAAGAGAAAAAAAAGAAAAGGGTGGTGTCCAGAGAGCTGAATAAAGAGTTTCAAGGTAGAAGTGATCAACTGTATCAAGTGTTTCAGATAAGTCAAATAAGAAGAATATTGAGAATAGACCAATATATGTTGGATTTAGCAACATGGGAACTTTGGCAAATTTTGAAAAGAACAGTTTTTGTGGCGTGGGTGAAAATCTGATGAGTTTCTTATTCCTGGCAAGAGCAGCTAGGTACATGGAAGGTAACTTGGAAAGACTGGGAAGACTGAAGAAGAAACAGATTAGTAGGAGTAGTCATGAGTTTAATTTTAGATGTAGGGTTTTTTTTTTTGAGATTTTGTGAGACATTCGTATGGTTAAACATGCATTACTTCCACGGATCTTTGAATTTAAAAAATAGTTTATAGAACTTTGCTAGGTTTAGTTGAAATAAAGCTAAAGCATGAATAGTAGGCATTTCAGAAGCTTGGAAAGTCATTAGGGGAGTGAGATTAGGGACCTAAATCCTAGCCCACAAGCAACTGTCTTTAAGTAAGTCAATTCTTATAAGTAAGGCCATTCTTTCCCAAGAAACATTTGTAAGGAGAAAAGAAAGAAACAAATAAAGTTACAGTGATGTTGGGGTAGAAGAGAAGACACTTCTAACACAAATTCCTTTTGTATTAACGATGATGGGAATTTACTTTCTTGAAAAGTTGGTACTTTATTATGGTAGAAATACCTTGAAAAATCTAGAGATTGACAGAATTTAGTGTTCCCCCTTCTGTGTTGTCATGGTACTAATGGCAGCACAGGCTGTCTGGAGTGATCACTGCCATCACACCAGCTGCAGTGGGGAGGCACAAGCTGTGGCCAGAGGAGTGGTTGCGGGAGCAGCAGTGGTGGCTGTGGGTCCCCTGTGCCCTGTGCCCCTGAGGCAGTTGATTGCATCACTCCAACCCTTGCATGGCTGGACAGGACCTGCTCCCAGTCTTGGGGCCTCTGCTGTGGCCTCAACCTCACTCCTCACTGCATCCCAGGGGCCCATGAGCACCTGGCTGAAGGCACTGCCAGGACTTGCAGGGCTGGCCCTGGGAGCATCAGGTTCATTTGTGTGGGGTTGGTCAGGGCCACCACACCACCTGCTCCTTGCCTACTGACCAGGGAGCCTCTGAGATGGAGCTGGGCCAAGTCACCCTCTGGAGTGGGAGCAGTGTGTTTGGGCATGGAGGGCAGAGTAGAGAGGGGCTGAGAGGCAGAGATGGGCTTGAGGTGGTTTCATATTCCATGAAGCCAGTGGGAGCTGGGAGCAGGCAGGAGGTCTGCCCTCCCAGGTGTGGCTGCATCCACACAAGTTGTGGCTGCAGACCCCGGTGCCTCTGGACTCCTGGGGGCCTGCAAGGCCCCCCCTTTGCCCCTTCAAGCTTGGAAGTGTCTTCTGCTGCCTTGCATCTCCCCACTGTCAGCACCCTGTCACCACAACCCTCTCTGGACTTTGGGCATCAATGATTATGAGAGGGAGGCTGAAGGGGTGCCAAGTGCAGCTTGGTGCTGGCCTGCAGGCTCTGCTTGGCACAAACAGCCTGGGCACCATGAACAGTGGTAGGAGGAAGACAGGCTCCTGGCTGGAAGAGGGTGGGTCCTGGGTGAAGCTCCACCTTCAAGCCAGGGAGGGCCTGAAGCCTGAGGGCTGGGCTGCCAGATCCTCAACCCATGTGGGAACTTGTGGTGCCTTTTCCAGCTCCACCCATGGCTGCCCATGGACCAATAAGCAGGCACTTCCTCTTCTCTGAGGCCCATAAAAGCCCTGAACTCAGCCAGATTCAAGGAGATGACAGACAACCAGCTGCAGAGAGGAACAACTGTCTCTGCTGACAGCTGGACACTTGTCGGGAGGACCTGCCTAGCAGCTGCTGATACCTGAGCACTCATTGGGACACCCTGGTTACAGAGAGGAGCTGCCTACTGCAGGTCTCCTCTGAGCTGTTCAATTGCTCAATAAAGCTCCTCTTTGTCTTGCTCACCCTCCACTTGTCTGCATACCTCATTCTTCTTGGATGCAGGACAAGAATTCAGGACCCTCTGAATGGTGGGACTAAAAGATATATAAAACAAACAGGGCTGAAACATACCCCTTGCCCACCACATTGAAGGTGACAAGGAGAGAAAGGAGAAGGAGTGAAGAGCTGTGGCCCTGCAGGGAGCCCAGATCTAGTTGCTTGCCGAACATGGGCTGTGACATTCTCTTTAGAGTGCTGTGATTCCTGGTATCTCCAAGCTTCTGGGTGCCACACCACATTTCCCATTGTTAGCCATGGAAGCTGCTTATGGTATGCCTTGTCCAGTCACAGCTTCACAGGGAGCTGGCACCCATGCTGGAATCTGGAGTGCCCGCCCCACCTCAGCTAGCATGCCTGGCTGTGTGCAGTGGTCAGACCCCAGGCTAGCTTACACACCCCTTGCCCCTCTACCTGGCTGACCCTTGGCAGGTGTGGGATCCAGGCTGGTAGCAGAAACTGACTGCAGCCTGCCAGACTGAGTGGGCAGAACAAGCCCACTGGGTCAGAGCAAAACTCAGGCAAAGGTGCCACTGGCCACAGAGGACTTGGACAAAGGTGCCACTGACTACAGAGGTTTCTGGCTGGTGAAGCAACACCCCAAGGATCCTGTAACAATACCTTGTAAAAATTACTGCCTGAGCATTTATCACACCATGCCATATTGCAGTTATTTATGTACACATCTGTCTTCTCTATACAATTTTTTTTGTTTGTTTGTTTTTTGTTTTTGAGACAGAGTCTTGCTCTGTCGCCAGGCCGGAATGCAGTGGCGCAATCTCAGCTCACTGAAACCTCTGCCTCCTGGATTCAGGCAATTCTCCTGCCTCAGCCTCCTGAGTAGTTGGGACTATAGGCACATGCCACCATGGCCAGCTAATTTTTGTATTTTTAGTAGAGATGGAGTTTCACCATGTTGGCCAGGATGGTCTCAATCTCTTGATCTCGATCCACCTTGGCCTCGCAAAGTGCTAGCATTACAGGCATGAGCTACCATGCCTAGCCAAAATTGTTCTCTTTGAGGAAGGACATGGATGTTATAATTTGCTTGCCATTGTTACGAAAAATGGTGCTGAACATATAGTAGGCACTCAATAAATTCATACTGCATGAATCAAATCAGTTAAGAAAAAACTGATGTGACGTTCCACTAGACAGAGCTAAGTTGGAGACTATCAGACATCGGTATGATCTGTGTTTTTAATAGAAGGTGATGGTAGCTGTATGGCTATGGACATACATTGTTTGCTGGTCTGGCATTGTGAAATGTGTTCAAATGTCTTTATGGTAATAACCTCTTGCTGTTATCAGGCAGTATACCATAATTTCCAGGAACATTATATTATCACCGACTTTTTATACCCTGATGTACTGTAGAATACATGTCTAAGAATAAATTGTATATCTGAACTAATCTGAATTCAAGGGCAGAGTGGGTTAGGACATTTTCTCCCTGAGAAGAGGGAGAATTTGTTGGCAAGTTCACATGAAAAAATTCTATTTCTCAAATGGAATAATCCCACCTGCAAATGAAATTCGCTATTGTTATGTACTACTTGTTAAACACAACTTATGTCCTCAGTATTTTTTAAAATTATTATTATTATACTTTAAGTTCTAGGGTACATGTGCATAACGTGCAGGTTTGTTACATATGTATACTTGTGCCATGTTGGTGTGCTGCACCCATCAACTCGTCAGCACCCATCAACTCGTCATTTACATCAGGTATAACTCCCAATGCAATCCCTCCCCCCTCCCCCCTCCCCATGATAGGCCCCGGTGTGTGATGTTCCCCTTCCCGAGTCCAAGTGATCTCATTGTTCAGTTCCCACCTATGAGTGAGAACATGCAGTATTTGGTTTTCTGTTCTTGTGATAGTTTGCTAAGAATGATGGTTTCCAGCTGCATCCATGTCCCTACAAAGGACACAAACTCATCCTTTTTTATGGCTGCATAGTATTCCACAGTGTATATGTGCCACATTTTCTTAATCCAGTCTGTCACTAATGGACATTTGGGTTGATTCCAAGTCTTTGCTATTGTGAATAGTGCTGCAATAAACATACGTGTGCATGTGTCTTTATAGCAGCATGATTTATAATCCTTTGGGTATATACCCAGTAATGGGATGGCTGGGTCATATGGTACATCTAGTTCTAGCTCCTTGAGGAATGGCCATACTGTTTTCCATAATGGTTGAACTAGTTTACAATCCCACCAACAGTGTAAAAGTGTTCCTATTTCTCCACATCCTCTCCAGGAATCCAACTTACAAGGGATGTCCTCAGTATTTTTTTAAAAAAGAAAACAACAACAAAACACCCAAAACAAACCCTGAAGGACTATATGATCCACGCTTCAGGGCTTAACAATCCACACCTGGCACAGCATGCAATTCGTATATGGCAATAGCAGAAAAAGTGATTGTATCTCAGAAGCGTCAGTCTCTTAGAGGTTAGTTTTTTAAATGATTACAGAGGACTTCCATGAAACATTTTGCTTAAAAAATGTTATGAAAATGAAAAAATTTCAGGAGAAATATTTTAAGAGGAGAGAGGCAGTCGAATGACAGATTGCTAGTTTGACCTGATCCTAGGGTGAACTCAGGTGCTTACCTATGGGGAGAAGATACTGGTGAGTAAATAATTAATTTGGGTAAAGACACATATATTCATAGACCAATTTTAGATACTGACCTTTTAATTTATTTTTGATATGAATCTTCATTGTAATAATGGACTTATTGTCATGAGTTTCAATACTTACAAAAATAAGTGTGATAAAATCTTAAACGTAAGAAAATTAAGTAAAGTAAACCTAGAGAAAAAAATATTTCCCTTAAACTTCACCAGACTTTAATGCAGGTTTAAGTGATTCAAATGCAATGACAGAATGTGTAAGAGGTTACAGACAAATAGCAGAAGATTTGGATTAGATATACAAAGGGCTAATGGTGTTTCTGGAAAACAGCAGGGTATTGGAAAGCATTTATTAAGGATGTTGGGCTTAGGGAGGCTTAGGGAGAGAAACGTGCACCTGAAATTGTTTTCAAAGAACATAGATCAGACATAGACTAAGAGGTCGAATCTGGCATTTTCTTCATGAGCTTTTATAGGTTAGAAGAAGAAACTACAGTCAGATTATCTGAAAAAGTGTGCACAAACTATAGCACATATTATTGACTTCATCTCTATTTTGCACACTCAGGAACTCACCATTATAGATCACTCTCGTTCTGTCAAGTTTTGAGCTTGATGCTTTTCTCTTTAACAATTTCTTTACTGATTACCTTTTTTCCTCCCAATTTGTAATATCCAAGGAGTTTGTTGCTCATCCACAACATGCTAGACACTCAATACAGAAATGTCCAAAGACCCATTCCAACTTAGTAGAACTCTGACCTGTAATGGTCACCATAGTTCACTATTTGAATGCTACTTCCTGGGACCACCCTAGGCTCCTAGACTTGGCTTCTGCTCTGCCTCTGTTCTGCCTCTCTCCCTCTGAATTACTCCTGCTGTCTGCAGTCTTCTCTTTAAGTACAGAGATAGGATATGGAAAGGAACATTAATAGGATGAATTCATAATATCTATTATCAGCTGGGTCACTCCTGCTATACTTTAAAAATATGTAGTTATTTACTCCTTAGAGATCTTCATACCATTTTTTCTGAGCCTTTACCACCATCAAACTCCCAATTGTCACATTCTGTCTCTTCTGCTGCAGGAAACCCAGCCCTCTTTTCTACAAATTCAAGTGCCACAACATGAACTCTCAAATCTAATATTGTTTTCATGTTGACTTTTCTCTTTCTAGATTATCTCCTTTCCCTTAAGTTTAGGGAACAAGTTTTTCTTGTTACTCTAAATCTCTCCACCTGTATTCTAAAGACTGTTTCCCCACCTGGGGAATTATAATTATAAAAGCTGGGAAAACAGCTCTTAAACCTCTCTCCAGTGCCTCCAATATTTATTTTCTCTACTGTATGAACTCGTGTTCAATCAAAGAAGCAGAAAAACTAGGATGTAATTTTTAAATAGGTTTTTACCATATGCCACTGTGGGAGCTGGTTGGGTTGAATAGTCTTTGTATGGCTTTCAATCTTCTTGTCTGAAGCTGGAGCTTGAACTCCACAAGGTAGACAATCAGAAAGGGAAGATGGAATTAAGGTGGGGAGAATAAAAACAAGCCAGGAAATATGAGTATGAGCTGTAGTTCATGAGGATGGGCCAAAACCTGTATTCATGTTTTTTTCCTCTAACCTTGGTGGCATGTCCTGCAGAGGCTTTGCCCAGAAGTCAGAGAAGCTGGGGGAGTATCCATGGCAAGGTGGAGAAGTCGCAGGGCTGGCCTCTGCCTCATGTCATCTGATAAGTGACATGTACAGCTGTGGCTTCACTTCCGTCATCCAAATTTCCCATAAGAATCTTTATTGTGGTCCACCTTAACCAAACTAATATGGGAAAGGGAATTCTGGGAAATGTAGTTTTTCAGCTATCTGACATACTACAAAGCCACTACAACCTGCATTTGCCAACTTGTCACTCATACACATCTCCTTAAACTACATTTTAAACTCAGTGTAAAGACACTAATATTCATGCCTCTGTCTAATATGATACAACTATTCCATGTACAACTGATTACTTGGCAACCAGTTTTCAAGATCCGTCTCTCTGCTGCACAGGCCAAATAGGTGAGTTGAATGTGGATATGGTAGGAATGACTGCTCTTTCAACTCTCAAGTCTGTCATGGGACTAATCTCTGCAATTCCTCTAGGTATGTGATACTGTTCCTGGTTTACACTGTTGTAGGTAAAGGCATATCTAGTAGCTTTCACTTGTCCTTTCTTAGCATTATAGACCTTGTTGTGCATATCAGGAAAACAATATGTGGATTCTTCTAATTACTGAGTATGTTTATCCCAGTTATGCATTCTGTATCTGAAAAAATAACCACAGAGACCTCAGGGACCTACTATGAGATGGACTTGAGCTAAAACTTCACCAATCACCTGATCTCCAAAGCCCCTAGTTTCACTGGTGGACCTCAGTGACAGTGATATTTTCAGTTCTAGGAATTAGTATCAGTTCAGAGCCAAGGCCTAATAATCCCCTGAGATCTTATTATTTCTCCTTCCCCAATGCAAAATCATACTGTAACTGGCTCAAGGGGACCTAGATTATCTTCATTTCAAAGCCTCTGGGTCTGTGAACTGGCTCAAAATTGAGAATTCATTGAAGGGCTGTACTTCTTTGTTTTCATGATTTAAGTCAGACTTTAGTTCACTAGACTTAGAGCTTTTCTGATTAAGCAAATCAAGTAAGATTTTACCAGGCTATTTTAGCAGATTGTTTTTACTTCAGTTTTAAGAACATCATGATCAACTATAATAGCTAATGTCAAAGGCTCTTCTGATTAGTGCTTTGGCTCTACTGTCCATTAGATTAATAACATCCACCTTACCTTTGGAATGTCAGTGCTCCCCTCAGCACCTGCCTACCTAGAAACTCATTATTCTCATCATATTTAGAGATCTCAGTGTGATGATAGTGATTTCCAGTGTAATTTGTGCCCTTCAGGGGAGAGCCATTACAGGATGCTGGAGCTCATTTGTTTCTGAAAGCCATGGTGAAGGTCATGTTCTCTGGAACCTCATGAGGTAGGTGAGCAGATCTGTCATGATAAACTCATTCTAAGATTCCAATCTCCCTAAGCCATTGGATACCTTCCTCTATAGCAGGTGTCAGCAAACTACAGTGTTGAGGCAAATCCAGCCTACTATTTATTTTGTAAATAGATGTTTGTAATTTTGTATTTTGTAAATAGGTGTTTTGTAAACAGATGTAAATGTTTATTGTGACATATTCAGGCTCATTCATTTACATATTTTCTATGTCTTCTTTCATGCTACGATGGCAGAGTTGAATTGTCACAACACAAACAATATAACCCACAAAAGAAAAAAAAATTACATTCAGAAAAATGTTTTCTGACCCCTGCTCTACTTCTATAAAGGAAATTCTGGCATATCAACTTCATTTAATGTAGACTACCTTTTTGTTATATACCAGTTAATCAACCAGGCAAATTATACAGCCATTCCTAGCTGCTCCTGCTAATATATCAAATCTGAAATCTCTATTTCAATAAATTTATTCTCATATCAGTAAATTTATTCTGACTTTTAGGCCTTTCACTTTGATCTCATAAACTTAAGATGCATTCTAATACATATTGCCTGGGCCTCTGTCAATATATACTAGAAAAATCATGCAGTTCTTTTGATGTGTATGTCAAATTGTAGGTCACATTTTGTAAATCACACTTTTGGTTTAGCTGGGACCTGATTCTGGTTATAGGTCTAGAAGAAAGGAAAGGGATACCCTGAGGAGAATCAGCGGATAAGTGACAAAATGTGTGAGTTATAAATGGCTGTTGTTTTCCTTTGGTGCCCCAGATATTTTGTAGGACTTCTTCTTGTGACCCACCCTACATGAAAACAAAAAGAGGATTCTGGGAAATGTAGTTCAACTTAGACAAGTTGGCACATTATGAAGCTACCATAGTAGACATTCATAGTTAACTCATGCATTAAAAAGTGATGACAATATAACATATTTTGGCTTTTCTCTTCTCTCTAGCTCCCTTCCTTCCTTCCTATTTTTTTAATTGCTTCTTTTTTTAAGTTGCTGGATGTTTTGCTTTAATTGTATATATTTCTCTTTACCTCTTTGTCTTCTACTTCGCTACTCTAATGAAATCTTTCTCTGGAAATATCAGGCTATTAATCTAAGATTTGCAAATCCTTTATTTCTTTGACATTCTGCCATATTTGACATACTTGGTTAAGCTTTTTACTTCTAATAGATTTCCTGAGTTGACTCTTTCTTTAAATCTTTGGTTACATTCTTTGTTCCTTTCTTTTTCTCTTCCTCCAGTTTTGACTGTTTCCTAAAAATGAATTCAGGTTCTAAAGTTCCTTATTACAATTTAGGAGTATTCATCAATTCTCAAAATTTTTATTATTACCTCTTTGTTAGTGATCCCCAATGTGTAACTTTAGACTTGTCCATTTATTTAATTTTGAGTTGTCTCCTGTATATAACCAATCGATAATTTGTCATACTCTCTGATCGAACTATAATGACTCTCTTTAAGATGAATTCTGCACAATGAAAGTTTTGGTTTATAGTTATATCTCTGTAGTAGATGCTCAACAAATGTTTGCTGAATCAATGAATCAATGAAGAAATGTGCAAACTCTTCAAGTGTAGATGTTAGCATATTATTTCTCTCAGTGGCCAACCTCAATTTTCTAAACCTCTTTCAATACCACATTTTCCCAGATACTCATAAATGGCATCATTTTTGACATCCAAGAGAGAATTATCAATAGATGAAAAAGTAGATATTTGAGTAGATACCTTTACTTATGTTGGATTAAAAAATACTAAGAAATGGAGTTTAGAATTTTTTGGTGGTTTTCCTTTCCTACACAATGGAGAGAATCATATAATGGCATTTTGAGGAAGGCATTGTAGTACAGTAGTTTAGATCACAGACACTGTTTCCTGACTACCTTAGTTCAATATCAAAATCTGATATTGACATTTACTAATTCAAGTTTCTCACCTCTCTGGTGCCATAGTTTTCTTGTCTGTATAATGGAGGTAATAAAAATAGTACCTGATTCACAAGTTTCTTGTGAGGATTAAATGGGTTAACGGTTGTGAAGCAGCTAGAAAAATACCTGATGCAGAGTATTGTGAAAATGTTATTATTTTGTAATTCTAGGGGACTGGAGCACCTGGAAATAAAGTATTATTTTAATGCACCTCGCAAAAGCATTGGTTTTAGATCTCCTTGATAAAGTAAAATCTTCTTGCTGATTTTTTTGTTAGAACTCTTGAGTAATTATATGAAATATCACTTAATCCAGCATATTTTACTATTCTTCTTAAGACTTTTCTAACTCAGACATTTTAAGTTACTCATTAAAACTACATTTTCCAATTTATAAAATTGTGATCAGAACAAATAACATCAGATTTACCCTCTAGGCAATTTTTAAGGATATACTACATTATTGTTGATAGTAAGTATAATGGTATACAGAAAATCTTTATAGGCCTTCTCATTATTTAAACAATTCTCTCATGCAATAATGTTTGTGTATACATGCACATATGTGTGTATATATATGTGTGTATATATCACACATTTGTATGTATGTGTAAATGTGTAGATATGTATACTGTTATACATAGAAAGTCATATACATATGAATTCCAATCCGACCTAAAACTGAGTTTAAATGTAAAATAACATTCTATGTTTGACCTGCCTTACCACTACTACCAGCTTAACTGGAATCATATGGATTAAACAGTTTCTATTTTAAATCTTTGCACACTTAACACATTTAATAAAAAACTCATGAGCTTTAAAGAAGGGAAGAAAATCCTGGGTGTTTTCTTACAATTTTGTATTTGCTCTTACCACAGGAACAACTTATGTTTAGGTCCTATATCACATTTGAATTTTATATTTCTAATATCAAATGAATGCAACTCAGAGTTTGGTTAAGCAAAGCAACACGAATCATATTTAAAGATGTTCGTTGTGGTTTAAAGATTTTTATGACACCTGTCAACACATATCCTCATTCAACAGCAGTTGATGATATTTATGTCATTTTTATGTAAATTATGTGGTTGCTGGAAGATGAACATCTTTGGTTCATCTTTATTGGTGGCCAGTGAGATCAGAACTGTTCCATTAATCTAAGAAAGCATGTACATGTGAACTTTTTGCCTTGATATTTTTTCTAGTTTTACAACTACGAAATATAGTGATTAGTTGTTCCAGGATGTGCCTTTCAGGAAGATTACTGCCTCAGGTTGTGGAAGTCCAATAACATTTGACTGAGAAACAGTTGTGTAATCCCTCAGGAATGTTCTGCATCTTGTATTGGGATACTATGGAAAGGAATTGATCTACCTTGAAATGTAGACTTACTTGTATGAACCATAAATTCAGCCTTGTCTCAAATCTCAATTCAGATAAACAATGAAAAAGAATGAACAGTGGGTTAAGTATGTTTTGATAGTCTTTCTTTTTTTTTTTAAATCTTGGGAATAAGCAATGTTTTGGTGAGAAAGTTTCTCTGGCAAAAGATATGATAGACATTTGAATGTGAAACGATTGCTTATTCACCACTTCTCAAATGGTTTCATGTTGTTTATATTTTGGAAGGAGGTTTTCCTTAAGGAAAAAAAGTATATTGATCACAATACACAAGAGACACACTATGTTTGCTCTATAAATCTTTTTTTTTTTTTTTTTTTTTTGCTGTTACTGTGTGTTTATTCTTCATGAGTTGGTGTATTCTTCAAATATGACAACCTGTTGTCTAACAAGACCATAGTTGTTTCTCTGCACCTCTTACCTTTAATTCTGTCCTTGATACTCAACTATTCCTCTGTCTTCCATTCTGCCTGTCATTCCTCTCCCTCTCTACCCAAATGGCTCTTAAATTGCATTCTGTCCATTTAGCTTTCCCTGAGTTAGCATATTTCTTTTCTCATCCTCCTACCTAATTATAATATCTAGTCCAGCAAATGTATTCTGTTTTTAATTCCTTGGGGCTCAGATGAGAAATTTTCTCAAAAATTTTTAATCTTGAAGCCCCTGTTACCCTTTCCAATACATTTCCCATTCCTCTTCCATTTTATTTATGGCTTTATTTTCTACTAAAGGCACTTTTTTTTGAGATTTATCTGTAATAGGTGTATAATAAACATTGTCTAATTTTATTATTCTTTTTTTTTTTTTTTTTTTTTTTTTTTTTTTTTTTTTTTTTTTTTTTTTTTTTTTTTTGAGACGGAGTCTCGCTCTGCCGCCCAGGCTGGAGTGCAGTGGCCGGATCTCAGCTCACTGCAAGCTCCGCCTCCCGGGTTCACGCCATTCTCCTGCCTCAGCCTTCCGAGTAGCTGGGACTACAGGCGCCCGCCACCGCGCCCGGCTAGTTTTTTGTATTTTTTTTTTAGTAGAGACGGGGTTTCACCATGTTAGCCAGGATGGTCTCGATCTCCTGACCTCGTGATCCGCCCGTCTCGGCCTCCCAAAGTGCTGGGATTACAGGCTTGAGCCACCGCGCCCGGCTAATTTTATTATTCTTATTTTCCATTTGCTTTTCTTCCCATCTTTGTTTCAATAAAACAGGATTGAACAAATTGGGAAATCAAAATGCTCATACAGTTTTCCTGGTACATGTGTTTTGTCTAATAGTGTTAAGAAAGTCGATGTCTGCCCAACTATTTGAATTATTCCTAAAACAAACTAGCAAAAAGTTTGTTGAGGAAGAATTACTTTGTAAGATGTAGTCCCATCTTCTACTAGAGGCATAATGTGAACTTCTAATAAATAATAGCTGTGTCTAATTCATCCTTGAATTTCACTCCAGTACCTAATATAGAGTCTTATATATGGTAGATAGCCTGAAAACTGGAAAAATGAATAAATTGGTTAATTTATCCTGGTCTGGGGCATTATAATGAACTGAAAAACTAGTTCTGCTAAAAAAAATAACAAACTAAATTGACTCTACAATATTTCTCTTTACCAAGGGTGAGTTGCATGCCTTCTTTATAGCATATTTCCTTGTTATAGTCTAGTCAGTATGAATTTCTGAGATTTCCACATGGTTCACAGCATTGTGCTGTGAGGTAGAACTGTTATTAACTTAGAGTTGATATCTCGGTTGCTAGACCAGGATAATGATGAAATATTTCTGCAAACTAGACCAATTATATCTGTCTTTGGCAATCTAAATATTAAAATTGAAAAAATATTCACCCAGCAGCTAAAGAATGAGAGTTAGGCTGAACATCCTAGCATATATTTGATTTCTACTGAAGTAATCACTAATTTTAAACAATGAAGACCCCAGGACAGCTAGGAATACCTTTGAGGTGAATTTAGAACTCCACATAACAGACTGTACTGCCAGCTATTGCAATGAAAATTTACTTAGTTTTTTTTTTTTCCTCAGAAAGCTTTTGTACAGGACATTTTCCAGTCATGTGAGATTATTTCAATAGGAATATACATAGCTATTGTTCAATCAATGAAGTTCCTGTTTTACTTTTCTTGTAAATTGTTGATGACAGTATCCAGCAATGTTAGTGTTAGGTTTCTCCAATTCTGAGATTGCCTAGAATACAAACTTCTACAATTTAGTGAACTGAAGGAAGAAAATACATGTTTTCATCCCTAGTGGACTTCAGTGTGAATCCTAAACCAGGTTTAGTGTAGAATTCTTAAATACCATTTTATAGGCCACATTTTAGCTTTAAGGCAAATGGTTGCATGTAGCCCTACAAAGATTTTCTACTAATTAAGTAGTACCTCATGCGAACAATAGCATTCTAGTGCTATTTATTTATTATTGTGATAGTATGCTGATGTTTAATAATAATTTTTCCAGTTTATAAATTCCTCTTCCTATTTTTAAGGTAGGCTACACTGCCAGTCCCAGCAGGAAATGTTGAATTGTTTATCCGAAGATACTGAGGGTGTAATAAAATAATATAATTATGATGTCTTACCATATCTAACTTGCAACCAGTATCCTGGATTTAGATGGGCACAAGGCCAATTATAGTCCATGTGAATGTCACTCTCATCTTCCCATCATAACATAGAATACAATGGAAAAGGTGCCCTTTGGCTGTGCAATGGGGAAATATTTTAACCAACAAAGCTATATAGAAAAGGCTTTATAATGAACATGCAATTAGCAGTGATGAATTTACACATTTTGTGGCATACTCATTAGGCAGTACTTTTACTAAACATAATATTTATCACAAAAAATCATATACCTTTTAAGGAAGTGACAGCCTATCAGCTCTTCAAAGCTTGCTGTTCAGATCACTTACAAAAGTGTGCAGTATCCACAAGTCTATTTGTTCTTGTATCTGATTAAACCAAAGACATGATCTTTCCATATCTGAACATCTCTGAGTAAGAAAATGTGATTATTAATATTCATATGGGACCATGTGAAAGGGTGAAGGAAATCAGAGAAAGAGGATAGAAACAACCCATGGTTTTCAAGCTCCAAGGTCTCCTGAGCCTGAGGTAAGGAGCCAAGGAGTGGGTCACAGCAGAGTAGCTGATTAAGAGGGCTGGGATGGATCACTGGATAGGCAGGAAATGAAGCCTGGCTGGATCCCAACAGGAAAACCACAGGAGAAAACTGATGCTGGTACTGATGTTGGCGAGAAGGGCAGAAAGCAAAGCAGCTGCACAGAGAGGAACAGTGTCCCTCCCCAGTCGGAAACTGCAGGTACATTTCATTTTAGCATTAGTTCCTGAAACATTGGTTATAATTACCATCAGCTTGTATGCAGTTCACAAGTTAGCCATTCAGTAGAGAAGCATGGGAGTATTTGATTCTCAAAAAGGAGACTGTGTCTACTGGGGGGCTTGGAGATGGAAGTGGAAACAAATATAGATCAGCTGCTTGTGTTTTAATAAGTGAAGAAAATCCCACAAGGTAGCTTTAAAAATCAAATATTTTGAAAGAATTTCAGGATTTCCTGGATAAGTAGATATATTGGTTTATTTACTTCCTACTTGTATCAATTATTTCAAAAATTGATTTCTATTATGTTAAGTTTTGCTACATCTGGGCAAAACTGGATTTGATTACAGCATCAATAATGGTATTTTATTGTATTTAGATATGAAAAAAATCTCTATGGTACAAGGCCAGGCAGAGCTAATCTGTGCTGTTAAACATCAGGATAGTAATTAAGTTTTGGAGAGAAGTGACAGTGAGGAAGCAGGTAAGTGACTGAGATACTGAGAATGTTCTACTTAGTCTGGATGTTTTGTTACATGGGTAGGTTCAGCTTGTGACAATTTATGCAGTGTTAAACATAAACTTTTTTACAATAATAAAATATTTTTAAACAAACAAACAACTCTAGGCAGGAAAATTTGGGAATTAATGACTTTGGGGAAATGACTTCAAAATGTTCAAATACATGAAATAATACGACAGAACTTATTCAAATCAAAAGTTATTTAACCAATTGCTATCTATCCTTCCTAGTAACAGAGTATTCAGGGTTTGTTTCTCCTTTCCAAATAAATTGATCTAAGGAGGCAATGTAAGGGTGGCCTCAGTGTAACATTAGGTGATACATAAGTGTGTGTATTTGGGGCACACTGGAAATTTGGGGTAGGAACGAAGGCTGTCTTCATCTTTCTTTCCCATGCAGTTATCTTTCAGTTACTCCGTGCTTTGACCTTGCAGACAAAGACTGAGGGATTTGCAGTTGAGCAAGATTGATGCAAGAAGAGTAATGGCAATTCTCCTGTTTAGATAGCAGATTTTAATGGATGGGGAAAGACGCATCAGGTGGAATCCAGACCTCTATTCTCTTAACCGAAATATGTTGATGTGGATTCTCCCCTTCATTAAAATAATCCTAGATGGAGGAGAGAATGACAGGGGTCTGGGTAACTGACCCTTCTCTCTCTGCTATTCATCCTAAAAGGGACAATACCTAATGCTGTGCTATGAGAAAAAGGAGTTGGTAACCCAATATGTGTAATTATCTTGCAGTTAAATCCTGAAAGCAAAAAAGAGAAGAGGAATTTGTTCAGAATAAATATTCTAAATGTCATTTTGGTGATGAAAAAGTACCATTTTAAATCTAAAACTTATTTTATATTTTACCAATTTTCAATGATCACTTAAATTCTCAGCGTTTCTTTAATAATAGACAGTTCCAAAGTCTTGCTCAAACTTTCCCTGGGCCCAGAGAATAAATTGGAGCCAACATGCAGCCAATATTTTGAATTACATAAGCTGTATTGGAGATGGTTTCATCAATTTCTTAAACTTATGTCAGGTAATGGAAAACAAACTTGCATCTTGAATTGCCTTCCAAAAATGAGATATAAAGTTAGTGATTCTAGTAATTTAGAACAGGGTGGTGTAAGATTTTCCTTCTTGGTTATGATGGATCACTGTTGTAGTAAAACCATGTCTGTTTTAAATAATCCTGTTAATAGCAAAATGTAGATTGCTTGTTTTCGGGGGGGGGGATATAATCATATGCAAATTTTACTTCAGATTTGACAATTATCTTACAAATATTAAAGGCTACCAGTGGATAACAATTCAGTGTCGGAAAGGATAATGAATCTAATGAATATGAAGACGCTGATCCATGTGTCCAGATCCTTGTAGATAAAAACAAAACAAAACAAAACAGGAAAAAACAAACAAACAAACAAAAAACAATGAAACAAACAAAAATGCATGGAGCAGCCAATGCCCCGGTATGTCAGTTTTCAGCTGGTTCTAAGAAACATGTGCTTTACCATAATTTCCATCATAAATGCTATGGCAGCTTTAGAAATCCATATCCTTAGGGGGAGAAACCTCAAAACATGGTGGTTTTTATTAGGATTTTGAGCTGCAGAACCACATTTTTAAGTCACAGTTCTGTTAGGCACGCACTTACAAACTTGTTTTCTGATTAGGTATATTCTAGCCCCAGAGAGGAAAATGAGACTAAGACAATAAGCAAATGTAAATTCTAAAGTTGACACATCATTTTAAGGGTGTGGTGTTTCATTAAAGACGTGCTCTCTAGGAAAACCACCAGAACGTAAGCTTCATAAAGGCAAGGTCTTTGGTGCACGGCTGTATCCCAATACCTAGGACAGTGCCTAACCCGTAGTAGGTATTGGATATGTATCTGGAATCAGCAAATGACTGAGTTCAACGTAACAGGTACTTTTGCAGGCACAGCCTTATGGAGAATCATACAATACATTAAGTTTTTATTTTTTATTTTTTTATCAAAGCTACTGGATGAGTCAGAGAAATACACGCTAAGACTTTTACAAAAAGTCTTTATTTTAAGAAAAATGAGTACAAGTTTGCTAGATAACAGAGTGAGGAAGGTAAATAACCAGACAAATGAAGACCTAGAGGCAGAAAAAATGGACTATGCAGGCAGTTTATATTCTGAAGCATAAAAAGCTTATTGGAAGTGGGTGAGGGGAGGCAAAAGAGTAGCAGGTAGAAGAGGCTTTGAGGTCAGATAGGAGCCAAATGATGCAGAAAATAGAGGAAAGGAAAGTTCCACATTTTCCTTCACTGTATTATCCCATTTCCTCTCCATCTCCCCTACTTACATCTGTGCCCATAATCTCTTGGTTCCATTCTGTTATTATGCATGGATTGTCCATTTTCCTGTCATGGGTACATTTTCCACTTGTATTTGAAACCTCATCATTTCTCAGCAACTTAATAATAATGCTTAAGGAATTCTTCCTTCTCCTGAATCATAATTTTTAATCTCTTTACTGGCTTAACTAATTCCCAGAAACCTAAAAGCATACTGTATTATCTTCCATCTTATGAAAATTCTCTTTTGCCACTTCTCCACCCCCAGTCATTGCCCCATTTCTCTTCTCCACTTTCTAGCAAATATCCTCAAAATGATTTGAAAAGAGAACTGTCTTTAAGTCCTCTTCCTTAATTCTCTGACAACTCCATTCCATTGTTTGAGTACAACTGTATCAAATGAGATCTCACCAGCCCCACCAATGATCTCCACATTTTTAAATTCAAAATTAATTTCAGTCTGCAGCATGACACTGTTGTCTATTTTTGAAAGGCTGGTTTTTGGGACACCACCTCTAGGTTTTCTTCCTATCTTACCTGCCATTGATTTTTTGGTTTCCTTTGTTGGCTCCTTCTAATATTTTTAATCTCTAAATCTTAAAGGGCATCAGAGCTCAGTGTGTGTTCATCTATGCACACTTTCTACGTGACTTTACATAGTTTTGTGGCTGGAACTCAAATTTATGATTTTCATCCAAACTTAAAGTACAAATGCCAGAGTTTATATGTACTTGTATATTCTACTTCCAACCCACCATCTCCTCTTGCATCTCTTTTTGTATATTTGTTCATTGTCTATCCTCTTTTCAGGAATATGAGCTTCATGAGGATTTACTTTGTTTCTGTTTACAGCATTTAGAATAGCCTGGCATCGAGTAATTTGTCAATTTTGTTGATTATGTTACTGCTCTGTTAAATAAAATAGATGTATACCTTATGACCCAGTAGGTATCCCACAGAATCCAAGCACCATACATAGAAAAAATGTTGAATAAAAAAGAGAGGTGACACTCAGTGTATAAGTGATAGAGGAGTGGCATAGTAAATAGTGTCCCGCCCAAAAGGGAAAGAACGCTATGCTGTCCTTTAGTAGCTAACTCAAAATTGAGCATCCTAAGAGATGGACTTCCATGAACCAAGTTTTAGTCACTTGAATTCTTCTTAACTGTACCAGGTTTTAAGAGAAATAAAACTGGAAAAGCAAGTCTCAAAGGAAAGCAGGATAGAATCAAGATTTACCTGTTCACAGGCTGAGAAAGATAGCTTCTCAAAGTAAAACCAGGTGGATAAAGCTACATAGAGGAAAAATAAAACCATTAGAGGCCATATATTATCAAAAATTCCTTATAGATGACAAGTAACAATAACCCAAAATAGTTGTTCAATGGAATCCTTCATGGAAAATTCAGTATTATTTTCTCTTGGAAAAACATTTATACTAAATTTTTAGTATAAAATATAGTTTTTAGTATAAAGTATAGTTTTCAGCTATAAATGGAATTGAGAACTGACCTAAGTAACCTAAAGTTTTGCCAGTGATAATTCATATTCAGGTAGTGATGACCAGGGGTGCAGGAGTTAGCGCGTAATTGAAACAGTTGCCAGTCTGAAAACAAAAACAAAAACCAGAAACACACACACATACAAACACATTAGTCCATTACATTAATAGAATAGCTGAGTTTATAATCATGTGGGATCTTAAGCTTTTATTCTACGCATGTATTATCTTTTTATGAGAACAATAAATCTTCCCAGAACATTTTTTTTTCTTGCTAGCTGTTACAATTTTCTGAAGTTTAATTGAATGATAACACTATTGAAGATTAAAAACCAAATTCTTTATTGTAGATTTAGGTTTTTGCTTTGCCTCTGATGTCTTTTTGTCTTAAAACTTTTGATTTTCATTATTTTACTTATTTGTTGGTACATTTCCTGACAGAAATATAATTATATTAGTTTGTTTCTGTCACCATTGCCTTTCACCTAAGGTTCTTGGAGGACATTGTGAAAATAGAGTATGCTTAGAATAGCTTCAGGACACTTTATGACAACCGTTGAGGGAAACATAACAATGAAGCCAAATAATGCTGAGAACAGTACCTCTCGACCGGAATGTGGATACTCATTAGCTGTTCTCGGCAAGCCTTCATGGCCATGACTTTATGGTACCCACTGTGGAAGAATGTGAAATGTCTAAAAATGTTCCCATAGTAATCTATGCCCACAATGCAGCTATTTTTAAAGTACGTAATCGATCCAACTCAGTTCTGTATTCAATGAGATACAGATTCCCAGGTTGGAAGGATGGAAGGATGAATAAGACCAAATGGAATTGTGCCTTTCTCAAGCTTAGAATAAACCAATCAACAAATAAAAGATATGAACAAGCTAAGTGATATTAACCTTGCCACCAAAAAGTCCTAAATCAACCAACAGCTTTATCTAAAATATTAAACTGTAAAATAGCCGTCTCTGAAGATATTTTATCTCAACTTGGCAAGGGTGGCGCTTCACAGGAATGGATGGTTGCTGTCAGAAATCAAGGATTTAGTAATGGGCTAAAGGAATGGACTATCTCGGAGGCAAGTAAACAAAGGGAATATATGACCAGCAGGTGATTTATTGTGTCTCTGTCTGAGAGCCTGTTCAGCTGTACTCTGATGAACTTTGTGGTCCCCCAATTTCAAAGTCCAAGAGCAATGTTCTGTCATTGAATGGCATCACAGTGTTCAGTGGGCAGGCAATCTGCATTCCTCTCTGACAATCAGGGGGAAGATTTGGATAATCTATTCAGACTAACGTCTGGAATGGCTGATCCTTCTTTGATTTGCTTTGCCAAAGAAACTACAGAGGATGCATATTGTGATTGGAAATAGGGCTTGAAAAAATTGTTTTAAACAATTAAAGAATGGAAATCAGAAGAGGAAAAAGTCTGTTGAAACTTTTATATCCAGGCTGTAATGCTATAATAGAATTTTTTTTTTTTCAACTGAGTAAGCAGAAACTGAGTTAGAATGCATAAATTTGTTTATTACTTGTCAGTGAATACACACATACACATCTCTATACATAGTGACTATAAGAGTTTTTTTAAAAAATATTTATCTTCTATAATCTATGTGTAATTCAATGTTTGGCACAGAGTAGGCACTTAGAAAGTATTTAACTAGAAAATAAAAGAATGAATTATTGGATTTTACTGCCTCTAAAAGGTTGTTCTAGGAGTTAAAAGGTTTGATTTTCATCTCCACTCATTTCTTATCTTCCCAAATTTCTTAGGAAAGGTGACAACAAATAAATAAAATGATGAAAATAAGAAGTTTTAAGACCAAAAAATCAGAAGCAAAGCAAAAACCTAAATCTACAATAAAGAATTTGGTTTTTAATCTTCCAACCATCCAAAAATGTTATAATATTCAATAAAACAAGTCTTGATTAAAAAAATCTCAGCCTCATAAGCCAAATTATGGTCTCATTCATTTAGGTCAATGGAAACTATACAAGATTTATCCTCAAATTGATTTTCTTAAAACAATGTGTTTTTCCATTATCAAAGCTATGTAACAATGTTAAGAAAACTTTAGGATATTCTTCTATCTATCTATCTATCTATCTATCTATCTATCTATCTATCTATCATCTATCTATCATCTATTTATCTCTACCTAATTGGCTAATTCTTGTATTTCCCACACACATATATTTTCATAGAGTTATGTGAAATTTTATAGCTTTAATAAATCACTTGGCAATTTTCTGTCAGGATTTTGTCCAGAATAACTACTCTACCACCCATTGTACCTTATTCTTACATCTAACATATTGCTAAATATATTAATGTATAAATATTTAGGCACTGTCTGCTTCATGTGTGGTATGTTTCATGCAGATCCAGGAAAATGCTTTTTTGAGGTTCATTAGTAGCAGAGGATATTTACTGATATGAAAATATTATGGTGCTATGTTTTATTGTTTTAATAAATAAAATCTATAGTTATCAGGGTCAGAGTCAGTCTCTCTTGGAAACTCTGTGTTCTCCTATTATACATAGGAATTGAAGGAAACTTCATTTGAAGGTATCTAATGAAGAGATTATACTAAAAAAGTGACAGATTCCAAGAGCTCTACCCAGAGTTCTAGCCACAAGCAGAAATGCTGGAATACCCACTATGGTGGCCTGGTTCTAATAAAACTAAACCAGAAATTCAGTTTCTAGAACTTATTCTTACTGTCACCAAAGCCTTATCTCATGCAACAAATTTCTATTTCTTAACTTTTGACTTTTTTAAAAAATGAGTATCCCAACAGACTGAATGATTAAAACCCATTTATTATTTTCATCATTGTATAATTGTGTATGCTTTTGTATACTTACATTTAGGAAACAATGCTGACATATTTTGTATTACAGACTGCTTCTGTGGACTCAGCAATAATTACAGTGATTAGTGTTTTTTTTCTCCTTGCAATGAATGAATAATTTGGAGTCTGCTATTAGTTACTTCCATTTGTTTGTTACAGCTAGTCACTGAGCCTGAAACAAGTGGTAGGTGCAGCTTCTTCATAGTCTCTATAACTTCCTAGAACATTTATAACTCAGTACTGTATGCATCCTTCAGTAATCAAAAGGAAACCAACTATCATGTTATTTTAAGCCTAAGTTTCCAAAAAATGAAGAAATAAGTGAAGGCTGGCAGCTCATTCTCTGGGGAAAAAAAAAAAAAATGTGCTTAGGTTTTCTGCAGTTAAAAAAAGTCTTCCTTTGGCCTTCTATTCTGTTCTCTCTCAGACCATTTGGGCTCTACATCTGACAAATTCATTTTCTCATTTCTTGAAATATGGCTCTTTTCCACATTGTGTTATGTATACAGCTCATATGAGGATCGCCAGTTATCTGTGTCAACTTTACTAAATTTACCCCAGCTCCACTTTGTTTATTTTCTTATCTGATTATTTAGTGATAATTTGAAATGTAATTTTCTTAATTGCAAATTCACATTTTCCCCCAAATTACTTTGTTCTGAAGATTTATTTCCTATTCCTTTGTTATATCATGCCTGACTATTTTAAGATTGTCCTACCTCAGCCTCCAGTCTCTCCCAGACTTGCTGCGCACAGACTGTTTACTAACATAAAATACAACAAAAGTGATAACCAAAATAAAATAAAAATTAAATTAAATACCCCATTCTTTTAAAAATCTTTTTATTATACTTTAATTTCTGGGATATATGTGCAGAACGTGCAGGTTTGTTACATAGGTATACATGTGCCATGGTGGTTTGAGGCACCAATCAACCCATCATCTAGGTTTTAAGCCCCACATGCATTAGGTGTTTGTCCTAATGCTCTCCTTCCCCTTGCCCCCCAACCCCCAACAGGCCCCAATGTGTGATATTCCCCTCCCTGTGTCCATGTGTTCTCATTGTTCAACTCTCACAAATGGTGATCATTAGAAAGTCAGGAAACAACAGATGCTAGAGAGGATGTGGAGAAATTGGAACACTTTTACACTGTTGGTGGGAGTGTAAATTAGTTCAACCATTGTGGAAGACAGTGTGGCGATTCCTCGAGGATCTAGAACCAGAAATACCATTTAACCCAGCAATCTCATTACTGGGTATATACCCAAAGGATTGTAAATCATTCTACTATAAAGACACATACACACATATGTTTATTGCAGAACTATTTACAATAGCAAAGACTTGGAACCAACCCAAATGCCCATCAATGATAGACTGGATAAATAAAATGTGGCATATATACACCATGAAATACTATGCAGCCATAGAAAAGAATGAGTTCATGTCCTTTGTAGGGACATGGATGAAGCTAGAAACCAACATTCTCAGCAAACTAACACAGGAACATTCTTGTTTTTAAAATTAACTTATTCTTCCTAGGTAGACTGTGAATTTCTTGAGGGCAAAGATTGAGACTCCTTTATTTCCTAAACATTACACAATAAATATTGGTTGAGGATTCATCATCTTCATGTTTTTATCTCTTGATGTCTAACGATTAATGCATATTAAAATAATCCTATCGTATTTAGATTAAGTTAACAAAGGCTCTTAACATTTTTAATATCATAGATTTTTTGGAATATGATGAAAAACAATATACTTTAACCTTAGGAACACAAGTACACATGTGTTTCTCTACTTCCCCTTCTCCCCTCTTACAATCACACAGACTATTTTTTCATTTACTCCCAGGGAACCCCTGAACCCCCTGGGATCCATCTATGGGGTACCAGGTTAAAAGTTACCACAAAGTGGTTTTGTTGATAATTTTACTCTTATTTTTGTGGGAGTGTTAAAGAATGATGACAGGAAAGAAATAAGAACAAAAGAGAGAAGAGGAAAGGCAGACAGAAAGGAATGGCATGGTGAAAATAGGGAAAGCAAGACAATAGGGGGTAAGAGATGGAAAAATAAACGGAAATCACAAAGTGACCAGGAAGCACTGATGATTCTCTAGGATCAAAAAGATTCCGGATTTAGGCTGGGGTTTGACAAGACTTTCTACTGAGAAGGAAACCATGGCACAAAGCAAAGAAATGGCACCCTCCACATATTGCCTCAGTCTGCCTGAGCCAATGTGAGCCCAGAGAGAACAATTTCTTAGGCATGCCACGAGTGAAGTTTGTTTTTAGGAGATCATTAGATCTTAAGTTTGACTATCAGTGAAGAAGTACTAGGAAATATGAAGAAAATATCAAGTTTATATCAAGAAAATATCAAGGCTCAACATTGAGTTACAGTGAGATGTGGGGTTTGGGAGAGGAAAATATAGGTGCATATGCTGAAGAAGTTTAAGTACTCTCTGCATTTTATCCTTTTACATCTAACTGGAGTTAGGAGGAGGTTTCAGGTGTAGTAACCATGGGCCCAGTTTTATATCCTTATTTTAATAACAGTAATTGTTAATCCTTATAGAGAATGTATAAGCCAGAAGCGGGACTGAGTGCTTTAGTAATTTGGGTTATTTCATTGCATGGGTTATTTCATTGAATTCTCACCACAACCCCAGAAATCAAGAACAACTATTTTTCCCATTGTGAAAATGGAAAAGCAGGGATTTAAAACGTGAACTAGCTAATCTAAGGTCACAGAATCAAGAAGTTACATGGCTTGGATTTTAACCCACATTGTCTGATATCAGATCTAGCCTTCTTTACCACAACTTTAAACTGAAGCTGAGACCAGAGACAGTCATTGTAGCAGTGGCTGCTAGTAGTAGATGGAGGACAGATATACTGAGTCCAAGTACCCTCTAGCCAAGGAGATGTTAGTGATATAGTTGATTTCTTCTTCTCAAATTTTGAACAGCTGTGAAGTGTTTAGAATACTGAGTCCAGTATCAGTATATATAAATAACTCCAACTTGATCCGCTTTGATTTTATTTTTGGATGTCATAGCTTTGTTCTTTCTTTATTTCAGCTAAGCCTCTATTGCATGTTCCCCGAGCAGCAGAATGATCCATTTCAGGAGCATATTTTATGTGATGCTGACACCAGCTGCTCCAGGGAGACCTTCAAGCTCCTGCCAGAGTGTAATTGGCACCCAGGAGCAGGCAGGCTCCAAAGTACCAAAAAGTGAGTATGTGTCACAATAAGTCTTTATCTCAGCATGGAAAAAAGCAATAAATTGTGATGAGTCTGAACAGCTATTCTCTAAATATATACACAAAAATTTATTATGCTAAGACACAGCTTATTGCCAAAAAGGAAGACAACAGGGCTGTCTTTTTAATAGCCTCCATGTAACTTGTTTTTTCATGCTGTTTATTTAAAGCTCTCTAATATCCAGTGCTGGGTGATTTAAGATAATGTAATCAACATTCATTCATTCAACAGACATTTTGAAACACTTACTATAAGTCAGGCAATATTCTAAAAATGCAACAGTTCACAATCAGCCTGGACAATGCAGTGAGACTCTGTCTCTTTCTCTAAAAAAAAAAAAGAAAGAAAGGAAAAAAAAATAAATATTAGTTGGATGTGGTGGCCTGTGACTGTAGCCTGTAGTTTCAGATACTCAGGAGGCTGAAGAAGGTAGATCATTGAGCCCAGGAGTTCAAGGTTGCGGTGAGCTATGATCACACCACTGCACTTCAGCTTGGGCAGCAGAGCGAGACTGTCTCTAAAGCAAACAAACAAATAAAAAGCAGTAGTAAACAAAGACAGACAAATTTCCATCTTCATTGAATTTACATTATGGATATAAATATGATTAAAAGAAGTGGAGAAGGTGAGGAAAAACAGATCCATCATTTATCTCTTTTAAGGTTTCATTCTCCTGCATTAGGAAATTATACTTTTTATCTCAATTGATTGAGAGAAAAAATGACAATAATTTCTACGGATTTAGAAATGCTTCCTTTATATATTTCCAGTTAGAATTGCAAGTCCATGCATTAGAAATAGTGACAGCAATATATGTGAGACATAATGATTCTGTGTATTGTCTTGATTTCTTCATGTTTGGCTCTCCTGTGGTAATTTCACAGCTCCTCATGGGTCCAAGAACCACAAGTTGGGATGATTTCAAGATTCTTTCTAGCTCTGAAGGTGGAAAGCTGTCTCATGAGAATGCTAGATGCTCCATGCTGGGAGATCTTTCTAAAACACAAGCCATCTCTTATTTGGCTCATCCTTGCTGTATCAGAATATTTTTAGATAATTCAGTACATTTCCCTGAATCTTAAAGTCATCAAGCTATAATATTGCTCCTGTTTATTTTGTCTTTGTTCTGTATCAGATAATTTCTTCTAAAATGACCTCAAAAAAAGTTTTTACATTTTATTTCTTTCTTACCAAGAAGGAATGCAATTGAATGAAGCCTTTTCACCTTTGTAATCATGAGGAGGCAGGCCATTTTGTGCATAATAAAAAGGTATAATTTACATTCAATATGACTCTAATTAAGAGCTTATGTTAAAAGTAGGAAAAATATTTAACTTCTTTATGCTATTTTAAATTGTGTTCATCAGAACGTTGAGAAAAATCACACTTATGTTCTGAAAATTTCTTGAAAAATCAAAATGTAATAAAAATGTACCACATTGCTTTGCATATAATCTCTGATAAATCATTTAATCCTCCCTAAATTTATCCAGATGGATTATTTCTGTAGTGCTTCTGTGCAGTGATGATTATCCAATTTCTGTCTCAGTGAAGTCATAATGCAATACCTCTCACTTAAGTTTTAATGTCATGCAACAGAAAAATATTGGCATTATCTTGTGCATTTGATGGGTGAAGAAAAGTTTCTGCTTAAAATATTACTATCTTTTGTATAACTCACTTTTATCAAAGAGAACTAAGATGAAATTCTAGAATTATTTGGAATGAAAAACTGTTTTTCTAAGACTGGATCCTATAAACTTTGCCTTTTAGATGAACTCGAAGTGCTTTGCAACTTAGATATTTTGATCTAGTTGATTATATATAATAGAATTGAAAACTAGAGAGGAGTAATTATTTCTACTTAAACCCTAATTAAAAATATAAGCTCTAGGATTTTGCTTTTATTTTATCATTAGTCTCAATTTCTTGTTTCAGCAATGAGAGGAAGAGAAGGAAAGGAGTGCGGAGACATTTATTCAATATCAATTGCAGTTGAATCTGAAAAAATTAGATCAAACAAGAAGTAAGGAAAAATAAAACATCATTCATTAAGCACTTTCACTGAGTACAAAGCTCTGTTTAAGTGACACCAAAGAAATGAAAAACGAATTCCTTGTTTTTGAGAAATTTGTTATAATATATTTATATGATAGTTGAAATAACATTAATAGAAAAATGTCAAATACTTATTACATGCTTATTAAATTCCTAGCTCTGTTATTAACTATTATTAATAAGAACAAAATACTTATTGAGAGATAGAGGAGAGATGAAACAGGGAAAAGTTGAACCTGACATTTCTTGTGTCAGTGAAACAAAGTAAACCATAGTAAAGAACACCTTAAAAGCAATGAAAGAGTGTTCACACATTACCTACAAATTAAGTGTTCACAGATTACCTACAAGTTAATGCTAGAGAGGGCCCAGACAACTCAATAACAGCATTAGAAACCCAAACACAGTAGATGGAATAATACCTTTAAAATGTACTGTGACAAAATATTCTTAACTTAAATTTTCACACTCAGCAAAACTATTGTCCAGAGACAGAAGACACAAAAATTAAAAGACAAACATTGAAAGGATATGCCATCCTCAGAATCTTGCTAAAAGAACACGTACAACTTGTATTTCATCAAAAAAAGGGGAATCTAAAACTGGGAGAAAGGATTGAGCAAGCAGCAATAGCAAGCAAAGACACAGATAGAAATGTGGGTAAATCTAAACAAGCATGGACAGAATGTGATGATGATGGCATCATAAAGATGATGATGGCATCATAAAGATGATGATGATCATGATGATGATCATGATGACTAACTCTGGGGATTAAAAGTAGATGTCAAATTTAAATACTAGATAAGAATAAAACATATGAAAATTAAGTAAAATTATTCTAAAGTACTTTTATTAACTATGAAGAAAAGACACTTTGGGGAAAAAATCAGCAAAATCCACAGTATGTGAACCTCTACAGTATCTCTGGAGTCAAACTGCCTGGTTTTATCTCTTGATAGCTGTGTGACTTCCAGCAACTAATTTAGCTTGTCTTTTCCTGTTTCTACATATGAAAATGAAGTTGATGATCAAAGTACCTATCCCACAGTGTTGTCATATGGGTTTGATGCTTACAAAGGATTTAAAATCTGGCATTACCTATCCCACAGTGTTGTCATATGGGTTTGATGCTTACGAAGGATTTAAAATCTGGCATTATGACAGTATTATTACATATTATATATAAAGTATTTCCTTAATAGAAATAGTAGACAACTAGAGATCTGATTAAGATTAGTTATCATGGACCTTAATTAAGGTCATAGTAGGTTCTTGAATACAATGTGATATGATAATGACATTTGAGGAGCACTGGAAAAATATCAACCTTATATTTCTTGGTTTCAATACCATATGCAATGGAAAAGATGTTTTACCTTTATTCTCAGATTTTGCAGAGTGGCATCTTTGTTCTGTTTTTTTTTTTTTTTTCTTTTTGTCACTTAGACAAGGATACTATTTAATAGAACTATAAATACAAGTTTTAAGCAAATAACATGATGCTTTTATTTAATGTGTAAAGGTTTTGTGTTTTTCAGTTCAAGGAAGTATTTATAAAAGTTTTAAGAGGCATAATAACACATCAAACATGTTTATTTGACAACAATCTTTTCTTAAACTTATTTTTTCAATGGAAACAATATCTAGATTAGAGGGCAGCATCAAAATGAATTGACTTACATATTGACATCATGTTATAAGCTCTCTTCTTTGGAATGAATTTGTATGCTTTTCTTTTCCAACTAAATCATATTCACTATAATTATCGTTCTTGAAAACAACAAGGCACACTTCTGTTACATGGATCACATCCTAGGTAAAGATGTTAATCTATTTTATGTTTTATATAGTGTTTCCTCAGATAATTATGACAAAAGAGAAAAGGAGGTAAACATGAAGAGCTGTTGTTAGCTAGAGGTTATTTCTATTAGAAATAACCCTTTTTAGAAAGAAAATCTTAATTGGACCTAAACTAAAAGCATTTCTCACCTAAAATGATGTAAAAATTACATCTGCCCATGCTGGGTTTTTTTTTCTTCATTTTTCACGAATCTTGTCTCATTCTGTCAACAGGGGCTGTGCAGTTCTGCTCTGTGTTGATGGGTGCTGGTAATGTTTGCTCACTAATGTCACGTTGAGCAGTGCAGTAGCACTGGCAGCTTATAGCGTTCAGCTGTGGTTATTTCAGCATGGTCTTCCAGGGCAGTCTCTGAAACTGCCTCCTAATGCAGTCCTGAGGATGGATCCCCTGTGGATTGCTCATCTCTTTGGTGTGTCCTTGGCACCAACTGTGCAGCCCTGGCTCGGGTTCTGAAGGGTACTTTATGCTGCAAAAAATAATTCCACTGGGCTCTTTGATCTGATCCCATTTGGTCAGCTGGGAAAGTGAGCTCTCTCTCTCCACCCTGCAACTTCAGGTTGGCTGCTCGCCCTTAATGTGGTCTATTCTTCTAATGCCACAGGGTTCTAGCTCTCCTCAGCTGCTCACACGGGCATTGGCCCCATTCTGGCACCCTGATTTATCTCTGCTGGCACTGGCCCTGTTACCCTGGCTTTTGTTCTTTGTAAAGCTGCTGAGTCTCCCCGCTGACTCTGGTGAACTCCCTAATTCCCCGGGAAGCCTGAGATGTAATAACATTTCAACTGCTGTCCCCATATGAGGTACCAATTAAATTAAGATGAAAAAGGAGTAGGCTCTGAGATAGAAAACTGAAGCCAACCTTTACTCATCTCTGAGCCATATTAGGAGAAAGAAAATGACACACACTCTGAGGTTTGGATTCTAAGTTGTAGTTTCGAGGGGGTGAGGAGATTTGTTTTACATGTGTGTTTAGAGTCAGTATGAGCTTTCAAATTTCAGTTAGAAGGAAATGCTTGGAATTTCTTGTGAAAGAATTGCTGAAAGACCCCCATAAACAAAGGGAAGATAAATCCTATTGCTACAAGTATACTAAAACAGAATGAAATATTAATAAAGCATCATGCATGAAAATTCTTTTCCCAATCCCCTCAAAAAAGGCCTTTTGTTTCTAACCTCAGTAAGATTTTATTGCAGTGAAAATTTATTCAGGAGGCTGCATACCCTCTACAGTACTTCAGCAAGGTGTGCCATAGGCCATGGTCTTTTGACGGTATTAAAAGAGCTGGTAAGCCAAAGACCTCCATATTGTGGCTGCAAGGAGGGCACCTGAGAGAATTAGAGACAAAGAAATGCCAATAAATGAAGTTGGAACTGAAGATCTAAAGGAGGGGAAAAGGTTACGATTCACTTGTTTTCCAGCTTTTGTTAGTAGGGCTCATTGTGTGATATTTTGTTTTATTTATTCTCCACGAGCCTCCATAAACAATCATCAGTAACTGCCAGTATTTAGTTTTTATTTATTAATTATGTTTTGAGATGGAGTCTCACTCTGTCACCCAGGCTGGAGCACAGTGGCGTGATCTCAGCTCACTGCAACCTCCGCCTCCTGGATTCAAGCAATTCTCATGCCTCAGCCTCCTGAGTAGCTGGGATTGCAGACATGTGTCACCACACCTGGCTAATTTTTGTATATTTAGTAGAGACGGGGTTTCACCATGTTGACCAGGCTAGTCTTGAACTCCTGACCTCAAGTGATCCACCTGTCATGGCCTCCTAAAGTACTGAGATTACAAGCTTGAGACACTGCTCAGCCAGTATTTACTTTTTAAAATCACTATTTCAAGTCAGTATGGGTAGGCTGGGGAGGAGAGTATACTAATGGGAAATAAAATTCCATCTTTACAAAAAAATATGCTACTAAAAACCACTTGGTTCAAGGGAGAAACTAAAAATTGCAGAATTGTTGAAAAATAACAATAATGAAAACAGAAAAACAGAATCTGTGGGACATGACTATGTTATCAAAGGAAAACTTACAGCATCAAATACTTATATAAATAAAAATAAAAATGAAAACGAATGAACTAAACACCCAATTCAAAAACCTAGAAAAAGAACAACAAAGTAAATCAAAAGAAAGAATAAATAATTAATATTAATAAGAACAAATTAATTAGATAACAGAAAAATAGTTCTAAAATCCTTTCAAGCTATTTCTTTAATAACAAAATTGAAAAACTATTACCTATAATGAAAGAGAGAATAGAAAGATGAAAGCAAAACCCAAAATTAAAAATAAAAAGGGAGCAAAACCAAGCAATTTTGAAGTTCTACTTAAAATGTATATATATGAGTGGCCAGAGCTTCTGGAAATTCTTCCCTTGGCCAACTTTGAGCTACAGTGATGACACCAAAGCATCTTTGTCTATCCCTTCAAAAATCACTCCAAATAAACACATAATCTATTTTAAAAATAAATTTTGACTTTGCCCAAATCTATGCAAATAGATTTGAAAATCTTAACAAAAATGAATAATTTAAAAAATAAATTCAATTTACCACATTTGACTGCAATAAAACATAAACCAAGCGATACTTATAAAAGAAACAAAAAAGTAATTAAGCTCTCACACAGAAGGCCACCAGATTCAGTTTGTCTCATAGAGAAATTCCACCAAACTTTTAATGATTTGATAATTCCAATGCGTTTAAAGTATGCCAGAACAAATAGAAAAGGAAGAAATATTTCAGTTCCATTTTCTGAATATATGACAACTTTTATCCCAAAAACTGACAGCGATTGCACCAAAAAAAGTAGAGAAAATCTCACTTATAAATATCAATGTAAAAGTCTTAAATAAAATATTAGTAAATATAATTCAGTAGTACATTTAAAAAATAATGCATTCTGACAGTGTACTGAGATTAATTCCAGAAATGTAACAGTGGTTCAACATTAGAAATTACATTGAATTTTTAAGACATATTAAAAAAGCTAGGCAGAAAAAAATTGTATGATCATCTATAAATATGAAGGGGTGTTTATAGAACATTTAATACCCATTCATATTATAAACAATGCAATATTAATAGTAATTAATGGATACTTTTTAAAAAAATTTATTTATTATTATTATACTTTAAGTTGTAGGGTACATGTGCATAACGTGCAGGTTTGTTACATATGTATACTTGTGCCATGTTGCTGTGCTGCACCCATCAACTCGTCATTTACATCAGGTATAACTCCCAATGCAATCCCTCCCCCCTCCCCCCTCCCCATGATAGGCCCCGGTGTGTGATGTTCCCCTTCCTGAGTCCAAGTGATCTCATTGTTCAGTTCCCACCTATGAGTGAGAACATGCGGTGTTTGGTTTTCTGTTCTTGTGATAGTTTGCTAAGAATGATGGTTTCCAGCTGCATCCACGTCCCTACAAAAGACACAAACTCATCCTTTTTTATGGCTGCATAGTATTCCATGGTGTATATGTGCCACATTTTCTTAATCCAATCTGTCACTGATGGACATTTGGGTTGATTCCAAGTCTTTGCTATTGTGAATAGTGCTGCAATAAACATACGTGTGCATGTGTCTTTATAGCAGCATAATTTATAATCCTTTGGGTATATACCCAGTAATGGGATGGCTGGGTCATATGGTACATCTAGTTCTAGATCCTTGAGGAATGGCCATACTGTTTTCCATAATGGTTGAACTAGTTTACAATCCCACCAACAGTGTAAAAGTGTTCCTATTTCTCCACATGCTCTCCAGCATCTGTTGTTTCGTGACTTTTTAATGATCGCCATTCTAACTGGTGTGAGATGGTATCTCATTGTGGTTTTGATTTGCATTTCTCTGATGGCCAGTGATGATGAACATTTTTTCATGTGTCTGTTGGCTGTATGAATGTCTTCTTTTGAGAAATGTCTGTTCATATCCTTTGCCCACTTTTTGATGGGGTTGTTTGTTTTTTTCTTGTAAATTTGTTGGAGTTCTTTGTAGGTTCTGGATATTAGCCCTTTGTCAGATGAGTAGATTGCAAAAATTTTCTCCCATTCTGTATGTTGCCTGTTCACTCTGATGGTAGTTTCTTTTGCTGTGCAGAAGCTCTTTAGTTTAATTAGATCCCATTTGTCAATTAATTAATGGATACTTAACATGATCTCTCTCTCTCCCACTCTTTTTCTCTCCAAAGTCATCATCTAGGAATATAACATCTTATTTGATGGAGAAACAACAAAAGATTTTCTTCTGAACTTGAAACCAAGTAAGATTGACCATTTTCTCCACTGCTATTTAACATAGTTTTAGAGGTATTAGCCAATGTATATGACTCAAGAGAAAACAATAATAAGAATTGGAAAGGAAAAACTAAAACTATATCTATGTAGAAATAATATGATAATGTATATGTATATTTAAATAAACAACGGGAACCTACCACAAACTAGATAATTTAGTATAATAGGAGGTTATTAAGTTAACATGCAAAAATCGAGACACATTGTATATACAAACAAAAATAAAGCTCTAAAATAGAGATCTCATTTTATCATATTAAAACAGAAACCAAATCCATTTGTATTAAATCTACAAGAAAAGTTCAAAACTTAAACGAGAAAAACTACAAAAAGTTCCTGAGAGACACAAAAATAGTTGAAGGAACAGAGAGACATATTTCATTATTGGATAGGAAGACCCAATATCACGAAGATGCTTATTAAGTTTAATGTAATTCCAATAAAAATCATCAGTTTTTCCACATAGCTAAATGTGTTGATAACAGAGTTCATTTGAGAGAAAAACAAGTAAGAATAGACAGAAAAATGTTAAAAAGAAGAGGAAAGTGTGTGTGTACAGTGGGGGACAGCTAGCCCTACTAAAAAATAAAATATTGTCTGAAAACTTTGTACATAAGGCAGTTTGTTAATGGTACATGAATAGATGGATCGATTAGTGGAGTAAAGTAGAAAATTTAGCAATTGATCTAATTGTATATGGATATTTAGTTTACCATGAGGCCAGCCACATGTCACTCAATAGAAAAGAAAGATAAAAGTTTTATTAAGAAGTTTTGGGGATAGCCATGTGGCAAAATAACATTAGTTCCATTCTTTATTTATTCCTTACATAAAGCTAAAATCCAAAAACATCAGAGATTAAATGTAAAAACCACAACACTGTACAGGTTCTGAAAGGAGACATAGGCAAATTCCTGTATTCTGGGAATATGCATTTTTTTCTAACTTTAATTCAAAATCTAGAAGCAATAAATAAAACGTTTAAAATGTTTGACTGCATTAAAATTTTTGCATGGGAAATCATGTCATAAGCATGCAAACTATGAGCTGGGGAAAAATACTTGCAACTTCTGTTAGAGACAAAGGGTTAATATTCCTAGTAAATAAAGGGCATCTGGTGGTTTTGAAAGTATAAGACCATCTTCTCAGTGAACAAAGATAATCTGACTTCTTTTTTTCCAATTTGGATGCCTTTTATTTCTTTTTCTTGCCTGATTGCTCTGGCTAGGACTTGTAGCAGTATGCTGAATAGAAGTGGTAAAAATGGGCATCCTTGCCTTGTTCCAGTTCTGAGGGGGAATGCTTTTAACTTTCCCTCATTCAGGATGGTGTTGGCTGTGGGTTTATGACTTTTATTATTTTGAGGTATGCTCCTTGTATGCCTACTTTACTCAGGTTTTCTTATCATGAAGGGATGCAGAATTTTATCAAATGTTTTTTATACATCTATTGAAATGATCATATGATTTTTATTTTTAATTCTGTTTATGTGGTGAATCACATTTATTGCCTTGCCTATGTGAAACCATCCTTGCATCCTTGGGATGAAACCTACTTAGTCATGGTGAGTTACATCTTTAATGTGCTGTTGCATATGATTTCCTAGTGTTTTGCTAAGGATTTCTACATCTGTATTCATCATGGATATTCGTCTGTAGTTTTGTTTTTTTGTGTGTGTGTCCTTTCCTGGCTTTGGTATTAGGGTGATACTGGCTTTGCAGAATGAATAAGGGAGGATTCCCTCTTCCTCAGTGTGATGGTTAATATTAAATGTCAACTTGATTGGATTGAAGGATGCAAAATATTGTTCCTGGGTGTGTCTGTGAGGGTGTTGCCAAAGGATATTGACATTTGAGTCAGTGGACTGGGAGAGGCAGACCCACCTCAATCTGGGTGGGCACCATCTAATCAGCTGCCAGCGTGGCTTGAATAAAGCAGGCAGAAAAAGGTAGAAAAAGCGGACTTGCAGAGTCTTCCAGCCTTCGTCTTTCTTCCATGCTGGATGCTTCCTGCCCTTGAACATCAGACTCCAAGTTCTTCAGGTTTTGGACTCTTGGACTTACACTAGTGGTTTGCCAGGGGTTCTCAAGCCTTTGGCCATAGACTGATGCTACACTGTCGGCTTCCTTACTTTTGAGGTTTTAGGACTCAGACTGATCCACCACTGGCTTCCTTGCTCCTCAATTTGCAGATGGCCTATTGTGGGACTTTACCTTGTGTTCGTGTGAGTCAATTCTCCTTAATAAACTCCCTTTCATATATACTTATATCCTACTAGTCCTGTCTCTCTAGAGAACCCTGGCTAATACACTCAGCCTTTTGGAATAGTTTCAGTAGGATTGGTATCAGAAAGACTCCTAGGTTTGACATGTAAACTCAGTAAAGTCTCAGGTTACAAAAACAATGTACACAAGTCGGTAGCTTTGCTGTATACCAATAATGACCAGGCGTAGATTCAAAGCAAGAACTCAATCCCATTTACAATAGCTGCCAACAAATTACCTAAGAATATATTTAACCAAGGAGATGAAAGATCTCCACAAGGAGAACTACAAAACACTGATGAAATAAATCACACAGGACACAAACAAATAGAAAAACATCCCATGTTCATGGATGGAAAGAATCAATATTGTGAAAATGAGCTTACTGCTCATAGCAATTTACAGCTTCATTGCAATTCCTGTCAAAATACCTATGCCATTTTTTACAGGATTAGAATAAACAATCCTAAAATGTATGTGGAACTAAAAAAAAAAAAGCATGAGTAGCCAAAGCAATTCTAAGCAAAAAGAATAAATCTGGAGGCATCACATTACCAGACTTCAGATTATGCTACAAGCCTATAGTAACCAAAACACCATGATACTGGTATAAAAATAGAATCATATTCCAATGGAACTGAATAAAGAACCCGGAAATACAGCCAAATACCTACAACCAACTGATCTTCGACAAAGCAGATGAAAATGTACACTGGGGAAAGGACACCGTATTCAATAAATGATACTGGGAAAATTGGATAGCCACGTGTAGATGAATGAAACTGGATCTCTATCTCTCACCTTATACAAAATATAACTCAACATGGATTAAAGACTTACATGTAAGACATGAAACCATGAAAATCCTACAATAAATATAGGAAAAACTCTTCTGGACATTGACCTAGGCAAGGAATTTATGGCTAAGACCCTAAAAGCAAATGCAAACAAAATAAAAACAGACAAACGGAGCTTAATTAAACTAAGAAGTTTCTGCATGGCAAAATAAATAATCAACACAGCAAACAGACTATCTACAGAATGAGACAATGTATTTTCAAACTACACATCTGACAAAAGACTAATGTCCAGGACCTACAAGGAACTCAAACAAATTAGCAAGAAAAAATGAATTATCTCATTAAGAAGTGGGCAAATGACATGATCAGACATTTCTCAAAAGAAGAAATATAAGTGGCCAACTAACTAATGAAAAAATGTTTGACATCACTAATTATCACAGAAATGCAAATTTAAACCACAATAAGATGCAGCCCTATCCCAGTCAGAATGGCCATTATTTAAAAAGTAAAAACAAAAACAAAACCAAAAACAAACAAAACAAAAACAGATGTTGGTATGGATGAGGTGAAAAGGTGAATGCTTATACACTGTTGATGGGAACGTAAATTAGAACAACCTTTATGGAAAACAGTATGGAGATTTCTCATAGAACTAAAAGTAGATCTACCATGTAATGTAGCAATCCCACTACTGGTCATCCACCCAAAGGAAGATAAGTCGTTATATCAAAAGGACATCTGCACTTAAATGTTTATCACAGCACAATTTACAATTGCTGAGATATGGAATCACCTTAGGTACCCATTAACTGATGAATGGATAAAGAAAATGTGGTACATATATACTATGGAGTAGTACTCAGATATAAAAAAGAATGAAATAATGTCTTTTACACCAACTTGGATGGAATTGGAGGCTATTATCTTAATTGAACTAACTCAGGGGAATGAAAAACCAAAATCTGCATCTTCTTACTTATAAGTGGGAGAGAAGCCATGGGTACACAAAGGCATACAGAGTGTTATATTGGACACTGGAGACTCAAAGGGGAAGGGTGAAAGAGAGGTGAGGGAGAAAAAAAGTCACCTATTGGCTACAGTGTATACTATCTGGGTGATGGTTACACTAAAAACCCATACTTTACCACTATGCAATTAATCCATGTAACTCAAAACCATGCATAACCCTAAATCTACTGAAATTAAAGAAGTAGCATCTGAATATAGAGATAAGTAACTATAAAAATGAGTTAAAATAAAATTTTTGAAAGAAAAAAGTGCAAATAGGAGGAATACAAAATAAAAAAATGCCATCTATTTCCCGCCTGATTGTTAAGCACCCAATTTCAAAAACTTTCTGTTGGCAAGGCTAGAGCTGATAATATAATGATACAACCACTATGGAGGAAAATTGGACAATATTCAGCAAAATTACACATTTACTTTTGGATCTGTAAAAATCTGAATTCTAGGGGTCTATCCCTATTATACCATAGAAAAACGCAAAATGATATATGCATATGTCTGTTAATTGCAGTGTTTTATGATAAGAAAAGACTGGGAATAATCTAAATGTTCCATGCTAGAATGAACTATTGTTTCCTATCTTACAAGAGTACTATTCAGCCCTAAGAAGAAATATGGGACATCTGAATATACTACTCTGGAGTAATGTGCAGGATGCATTGTTAAATAAAAAAAAAAAGGGTTGGGGGGAAGTATACACAGTATGTAACAATTTTCCTAAGAAAGAATAACCGTATTGCTTATGTTAAAAATGGAAAATAAGCCATAAAATAGAAAATAAATGGGATGTGAGTGTCTCGTGGGGCATTTTTGGTAAACAGAATTTTGTGCTGCTGGATGAAGAGGAGAGAATAGGGTAGAGGAGACATGGGTGGGACTTAGCCTTCTTTGAATATAGTGTCTTTCAAGTATATGATTATGGACCGCTGTTAATATTGTACATAGATAAAATATAAAATTAAACAATTAAAATTCCCTTTACATCAAGAAGAAAATAATACAAATGAAATGAACTGTGTCTCCAGTTGTCTAAGTGACTTCAAAACACAGTAACTTGTATGTTTCTAGTGGAATATCTCTTCAAGAAAAAGGTAGCAGTGAAATATTTTTAAAATCTGTTTTTAGTAATCATAATTTTTGTAGTAGTTTGACATTATTATACAGAGATACTGTGTGTATTGTGTGATAAAGCAGATGAGACATATTGGTGTTTAGAAGCAAGTTTTATGGTGTGGTGAAAGAAGATACAGATGTAATACCCATGAATTGAAAATATTAATATGAACTCAAAAGGCATTTTATGGTTTTTTTTTTTTTTTTTTTTTTTTTTTTGAGACGGAGTCTCCCACTGTTGCCAGGCTGGAGTTTAGTAGCACAATCTCGGCTCACTGCAATGTCCGCCTCCCGGATTCAAGCGATTCTCCTGCCTCAGCCCCCCTAGTAGCTGGGACTACAGGCGCCCGCCACCACGCCCAGCTAATTTTTGTATTTTTAGTAGAGAAAGGGTTTCCCCATGTTGGCCAGGATGGTCTTGACCTCGTGATACGCCCGCCTCAGCCTCCCAAAGTGCTGGGATTACAGGTGTGAGCCACAGCACCCGGCTGGCATATTATGTTTCTTAAAAAGTATGTTTTCTGTTTTCTGCATTTTTTTCCTCTGAAACAGCCAAAACCTCAAAAGCATGGAACACCCCGGTGCCAAAATTGTAGTCTCTAAACACCATTTCCCATTATTACGAATTAGAATTTCCTGGAGAAAAGAGTGATTTCAGTTGATAGTAGAAAAGTGTAAGATAAACCTGGAACAAACTGTCATACTGGAAGCAAGGAAGCTGTTAGAGACTACAGAGGTTGCACTCAAAGTACTCAGGAGCCAACATGAATTGTCACCCACTGGTCAAAGATGGGCCACTTTGAACGTTAATCAGAATAATAACTACAATGGATGGAAACATATCATATTTGTTTAAATCTATTAATAATACTAAAAATAGTTACTTTTGGAGACTATCAGGAAACTAACTCATTAGTTTCAAAAATTGGCAAATTAGAACAAAAGCAATTATTTATCCTTTCTTCCTTATATGAGCTATACCTCAGAGTACAAATGAATAGAAGAGTGGGGACATGGATGAAGCTTAGACTTATTTGAATATAATTTGTTTCAAGTATTTGACTTTGGTACAAATGATTGGAAGACCAAAAAATTTATAAAGGAAATTTATTTTTATAAAATGATTGCAATTAATAAATAAGGAAGAAATGATAGAATATTACCATTGTCTAACTCTGCAAACTAATGCATCTCAGTGATAATCATCAGTGGCAAATAAAATCACACACAAACAAAGACAACCAGACATTGTCGACCTCCTGGTAAGTCCCAGTGTCAGCTGTGAAGTTACTAATTATGACCCACCTTCCCTTTCTCTCGCTCTTTTTCTTTTAGACAGGGTCTTGCTCTGTTGTCCCAGCTGGAGTACAGTGGTGCAATCATGGCTCATTGTAACCTTGACTTTCCAGGCTCAAGTAATCCTGACACTGCCGCCTCAGCCTCCCAAGTAGCTGGGACCACAGAAGCGTGGCTAATTTTCTTTTTTTTTTTTTTTCTTTTTTTTTTTTTAGAGATGAGGTCTCTCTTCGTTGCTTAGGCTGGTCTCAAACTCCTGGGTTCAAGTGATCATCCCACCTCAGCCTCCCAAAGTGCTGGGAATATAGGCATGAGCCACCACACTTAGCCCATCTTCCCTTTTTCTATCCCTCAAAAGTAAAACCAGAATGTGACTAAATCTCTGGAGTTAACCACCAATTCAAAAGCAATATAAAGGACAGAGGAACATATTAAATAACACCATGGGGTTGCAATCAATGAAATCCAGATGGTAAAACTGTACAGGACAAATGATCTGGTTGTTTTTTTTTTTAATAAATGAATTCCATTTTTTCTATTTTTAGTAGAGACGGGGTTTCACCATGGTCTCGATCTCCTCCCAGCTACTCGGGAGGCTGAGGCAGGAGAATGGCGTGAACCCAGGAGGCGGAGCTTGCAGTGAGCCGAGATTGCGCCACTGCACTCCAGCCTGGGCAACAGAGCAAGACTCCGTCTCAAAAAAAAAAAAAAAAGAATTCCAAAAAATTGGGGAAAGCTCTAGATTAAAAAATCTTTAAAAAATCAAATCTTAAAAAAAATCAAGATACAAGCCTTATTTGAATAATGATTCAAACAAATTGTACAAATCATTGAAGACAATTAGAAATGTGAACACTGCTAATATATTTGATAATATGAAGGAACATTTTTGGGAGTAATAATTACATTTAGTTATGCTGAAAAAGTACTTAGCTTTCAGAGATGATATAGTTAAATATGTATCAATAAATGATATAGAATTTCCTTCAAAATTATTAATTAAGAAATGGGTAGTGAGTGGGATATAAATAAAGCAATATCTGTCTTAATAACGTTCATGTGAGGTCATATGCTATTCTCCCTACTTTGTATATAAATATTGAAAATTTTCTATAAAATATTTTCAAAACCCTCAATACATGAGGTCCTTCAGTAATAATTCGTGCTTCTTAAGAAAAAGTTATCTTTAAATGGACAGTACTAAAATTCTTTCAATTACAAAAATACATATATATGTCCTGGATACTGACGAAATTAGAAAACCCTCTTAGATGATGAGCTTTCTTATGAGGCAGATTTGGAACTTACTGGCATGATGCCAGTGGTGTGGTGATGAACATTAAACAACCAGCTCTCCAATAAGAGGTAAAAAAAAAGGAATGATTTGTAATTTTAGCATTTGCTCATTTCGTTCGTGTAAATACTCTCACTGTGGCAGATTTCAAGCTCCCAACTTGACATAATTGAACACAGAACTGGAAGAGATATGTGCAATCAGTTCTCATAGCCAGCTATAATCAGTTCTCACAGCTAATATAAGCCAACTCTATCACACAGTTGCATGGTCCACATTAAAAACCTGTTGAGTCTTCAGATAACTATTGGCACACTTACTGCTGTTTTCTCCTTCACACAGTAGGCCTCAGAGAACCCAGTTCAATCCAAATCTTTGGCTTCTTTTTTTTTTTTTTTTTTTTTTTTTGAGACAAAGTCTCGCTCTGTTGCCCAGGCTGGAGTGCAGTGGCACAATCTCAACTCAGTGCAGCCTCTGCATTCTAGGTTCAAGTGATTCTCCTGCCTCAGCCTCCTGAGTAGCTGGGATTACAGGTGCCCACCACCACACCTGACTAATTTTTGTATTTTTAATAGACGTGAGGTTTCACCATGTTGGCCACTCTAATTTCAAACTCCTGACCTCAGGTGATCTACCCGCCTCAGCGTCCCAAAGTGCTGGAATTACAGGCATAAGCCACCATGCCTGGCCATCTTTGGCTCTTTTAAAAAAATTTTTTTCTGGGTACAGAGTAGATCTGTATATTTATGGGTTATATGAAATAATTTGATAAACGAATGCAATGTGTAATAATCACATCATGGTAGGTGGAGTATTCACCACCCCAAGCATTTGTTCCTTGTGTTATAAGCAATTCAATTATACTCTTTTAGTTATTTTGAATGTACAATTAAATTATCGTTTACTATAGTCACCCTGTTGAGCTATCAAGTATTAGGGCTTATTCTTTTTGACTATTGTTTTTGGTACCCATTAACCATCTCAACTTCTGCCCACAACCCTTCCCAACCTTTAGTAACCATCCTTCTACTCTCTGTATCCATGAGTTCAATTATGTCAATTTTGGGCTCCCACAAGTAATTGAGAACACACAAAGTTTGTCTCTATATGCCTGGCTTGTTTCACTTAACATAATGACTCCCAGTTCCATCCATACTGTTGCAAAGTATAGGATATCATTATTTTTTTATAGCTGAATAGCAACCCATTTTGTATATGCATAATGTTTTCTATATCCATATTGATGGACACTTAGGTTGCTTCCAAATCTTGGCTACTGTGAACAATGCTGCAATAAACTAAACATGGGAGTGCAGCTGTCTCTCTTTAATATACTGAATTCCAGTTTTTGTGGGTTTTTTTTTTTTTTTTTTTGAGTATATATCTAGGAGTGGGATGGCTGGATCATATGGTAGCTCTATTTTTAGTTTTTTCAGGAACCGCCAATCTGTTCTCCAAAGTGGTTGTATTAATTACATTCCCACTGGCAGTGTGCAAGGGTTCCCTTTTCTCCCCATCGTTACCAACTCTTGTTATTGCATGACTTTTGGATGCAAGTCATTTTAACTGGAGTGAGATGATATCTCATTGTAGTTTTGATTTGCATTTCTCTGAGGATCAATGATGTTGAGCATCTTTACATATGCCTATTTGCCATTTGTATGTCTTTAAAAAAATTTTTTTTATTATACTTTAAGTTCTAGGGTACATGTGCACAACGTGCAGGTTTGTTACATATGTATACATGTGCCATGTTGGTGTGCTGCACCCATTAACTCATCATTTATATTAGGTATATCTCCTAATGCTATCCCTCCCCCTCCCCCCACCCCACAACAGGCACCAGTGTGTCATGTTCCCCTTCCTGTGTCCAAGTGTTCTCATTGTTCAATTCCCACCTATTAGTGAGAACATGCGGTGTTTGGTTGTCTGTCCTTGTGATAGTTTGCTGAGAATGATGGTTTCCAGCTTTGTCCATGTCCCTACAAAGGGCATGAACTCATCCTTTTTTATGGCTACGTAGTATTCCATGGTGTATATGTGCTACATTTTCTTAATCCAGTCTATCATTGATGGACATTTGGGTTGGTTCCAAGTCTTTGCTATTGTGAATAGTGCCACAATAAATATACATGTGCATGTGTCTTTATAGAAGCATGATTTATGATCCTTTGGGTATATATGCAGTAATGGGATGGCTGGGTCAAATGGTATGTCTAGCTCTAGATCGTTGAGGAATCACCACACTGTTTTCCACAACGGTTGAACTGGTTTACAGTCCCAACAACAGTGTAAAAGTGTTCTTATTTCTCCACATCCTCTCCAGCACCTGTTGTTTCCTGACTTTTCATTGATCGCCATTCTAACTGATGTGGAATGGTATCTCATTGTGGTTTTGATTTGCATTTCTCTGATGACCAGTGATGACGAGCACTTTTTCACGTGTCTGTTGGCTGCATAAATGTCTTTTGAGAAGCGTCTGTTCATATCCTTTGCTCACTTTTTGATGGGGTTGTTTTTCTCTTGTAAATTTGTTTGAGTTCTTTGTAGATTCTGGATATTAACCCTTAGTCAGATGAGTAGATTGCAAAAGTTTTCTCCCATTCTGTAGGTTGCCTGTTCACTCTGATGGTAGTTTCTTTTGCTGTGCAGAAGCTCTTTAGTTTAATTAGATCCCATTTGTCAATTTTGGCTTTTGTTGCCATTGCTTTTGGTGTTTTAGACATAAAGTCCTTGCCCATGCCTATGTCCTGAATGGTACTACCTAGGTTTTCTTCTAGGGTTTTTATGGTTTTAGGTCTAATGTTTAAGTCTCTAATCCATCTTGAATTAATTTTTGTATAAGGTGTAAGGAAGGGATCCAGTTTCAACTTTCTACATATGGGCTAGCCAGTTTTCCCTGCACCATTTATTAAATAGGGAATCCTTTCCCCATTTCTTGTTTTTGTCAGGTTTGTCAAAGATCAGATGGTTGTAGATGTGTGGTATTATTTCTGAGGGCTCTGTTCTGTTCCATTGGTCTATGTCTCTGTTTTGGTACCAGTACCATGCTGTTTTGGTTACTGTAGCCTTATAGTATAGTTTGAAGTCAGGTAGCCTGATGCCTCCAGATTTGTTTTTGGCTTAGGGTTGTCTTGGCAATGCAGGCTCTTTTTTGGTTCCATATGAACTTTAAGGTATTTTTTTCCAGTTCTGTGAAGAAAGTCATTCATAGCTTGATGGGGATGTCATTGAATCTATAAATTACCTTGGGCACTATGGCCATTTTGACGATATTGATTCTTCCTATCCATGAGCATGGAATGTTCTTCCATTTGTTTGTGTCCTCTTTTATTTCACTGAGCAGTGGTTTGTAGTTCTCCTTGAAGAGGTCCTTCACATCCCTTGTAAGTTGGATTCCTAGGTATTTCATTCTCTTTGAAGCAATTGTGAATGGGAGTTCACTCATGATTTGGCTCTCTGTTTGTCTGTTATTTGTGTATAAGAATGCTTGTGATTTTTGCACATTGATTTTGTACCCTGAGACTTTGCTGAAGTTGCTTATCAGCTTAAGGAGATTTTTGGCTGAGATGATGGGGTTTTCATCTTTGTTTTGAAAAATGTCTATTGAGATCTTTTGCCCATTTGTAAATTGGATTTTTAGATTTTTTCCTGTAGAGTTATTTGAGCTCCTTACATATTCTGTTTAATCCTTTGTCAGATCAGTAGTTTGAAAATATTTTCTCCCATTCTGTGCATTGTCTCTTCACTTCACTGATTGTTTCCTTTACTGTGCAGAAAGATTTTTAACTTGATGTGATACCATTTGTTCATTTTACTTTGGTTACCTGGCTTGTGGGTATTGCTTAAGAAATCTTTGCTCAGTCCAGTGTCTTGGAGAGTTTCCCTAATGTTTTCTTGTAGTATTTTCATAATTTGAAGTCTTAGATTTAAGTCTTTCATTGATTTTGATTTTGTAATTGTATATGGCAAGAGAGCGGAGCCTAGTTTCATTGCTTTGCATGTGGATATCCAGTTCTCCCAGCATCATTTATTGAAGAGGCTCTCCTTTCCCCAGTGTATGTTCTTGGCACCTTTTTGAAATATGAGTTCACTAAAGATGCATGGATTTATTTTTATGCCAGTATCATGCTGTTTTGGTTACTATAGTTCTGTAACATAATTTAAAGTCAGGTAATGTGATTCCTCCAGTTTTATTTATTTGGCTATTTTTATTTATTTGGCTATTTTGAGTCTTTTGCATTCTGTATACATTTTAGGATATTTTTTCTATTTCTGTGAAGAATGTCATTGATATTTTGGTAGGAATTGCATTTCATCTTAGTAGTATAGATATTTTAACAGTATTGATTCTTCCAATTCATGAAAATGGAATATACTTCCATTTTTGTGTGTGTCTTCTTTCAGTTCCTGCATCAACGTTTTATAGCATTTAGTATAGACTTCTTTCACTTCTCTGGTTAACTCCTAGATATTTAAGTTTATTTGTCAATGTTGTAAATGAGATTACTTTTTAATTCATTTTTCAGATTGTTTGCTGTTGGCATATAGAAATGCTACTGATTTTTATATGTTGATTTTTTATTCTGCAACTTTACTGAATTTATCAGTTCTCATAGTTTTTTGGTTGGGTCTTAGGTTTATCCAAATATAAGCTCATATTATCTGCAAACAAGGATAATTTGACATGTTATTTCCAATTTGGGTACCCTTTATAACAGTGGTGAAAGTGAGCATCTTTGTCATATTCTTGATCCTAGAGGAAAGGTTTTCAGTTTTTCCCCATTCAGTATACTAGGTATGGTTCTATTGTATGTGGCTTTTATTGTGTTGAAGTATGCTCCTTCTAGACGTAATCTTTTGAGAGATTTTATCAGGAAGGAATGTTGAACTTTATCAAATGCTTTTGTCATCATCAGTTGAAATGGTCACGTAGTTTTTGTCCTTCTTTCTATTGATATGAGGTATCACATTAGTTGATTCATGTATGTTGAACCATCATTGAATCCTGGGCATAAATTCTACTTAGTCATGATGAATGATCTTTTTAGTGTGTTGTTGGATTCAGTTTGCTAATATTTTATTGAGGGTTTTTGCATTAGTATTCATCAGTGATACTGGCCTATAGTGTGCTTTTTTATGTGACTTTGCTTGGTTTTGGTATTATGATAATCTAAATTAGGAGAATGAGATTAGAAGTATTCCCTCCTTCTCTATTTTTCAGAATAGTTTGAGTAATATTGGTATTAGTCTTCTTTAAATGTTTGGGAGAATTCAGCAGTGAAGCTATCGGATCCTGGGCTTTTCTTGCTTGGAGACATTTTATCATGGCTTTGATCTCATTTCTTGTTACTGGTCTGTTCAGGTTTTGAATTTCTTCATGGTTCAATATTGGTATGCTTTATGTGTCTAGGAGTTTATCTATTTCTTATAGAATTTTACAATTTATTGGCATATAGTTGCTCACAGTAGCCACCAAGGATCCTTGGAATTTCTGCAGTATCAGGTTTTAATGTCTCTTTTTTCATTTTTGATTTTATTTATTTGGGTTTTCTCACTTTTTTTTCCTTGTTAAAGGTTTGTCAGTTTTGTATTTTCAAAAACCAGCTTTTTGTTTAATCTTCTGTATTGTTTTCTTCATTTCAAAATCATTTACTTCTGCTCTAATCTTTATTATTTCTTTTCTTCTACTGATTTTGAATTTTATTTGCTCTTGCTTTTCTAGTTTCTTGAGATGTATCATTAGCTTTTTTATTTGAAGATTTTCTTGTTTTTAGATGTGGGCACCTATAGCTATAAACTTAGCTGCTTTCACTATATCCCATATGTTTTAGTATGTATATTCATTATCATTTATTTCCAGAAATTTTAAAATTTTCTTCTTAATTTCTTCATTGAACCATTGGTCATTCAGGAACATATTGTTTAATTTCCATGTATTTGGATAGTTTCCAGAATTCTTCTTGTTATTGATTTCTAGTTTTATTCCACTGTGGTCAAAGATCTTTGGTATTCTTTCAGTTTTTTGAATGTTTAAGACTTGTTTTGTGATCTAACATATGGTCTATCCTTAAGAATGATCCACTTGCTGAGGAACAGAATGTGTATGTTGCAGCTGTTGGATAAAATGTTCTGTAAATATCTCTTAGGCCTATTTATTTTATAGTGAAGATTAAGTCTGATGTTTCTTCATTGATGTTCTGTCTGGCAGATCTGTCCAATGTTCACAGTATAGTGTTGAAGTCTCTAGCTATTATTATATTGGGGTCTATGTCTCTCTTTAGCATTAATAATACTTGATTTATATATATATATATAGCAAGTATTATATATATATATAAAAATCAAGTATTTATATATAAATATATCTGTGTGCTCCAATGTTGGGTGCATATGTATTTACAATTGTTATATCCTCTTGTTGAACTGACCCCTTTATCATTATATACTTACCTTCTTTGTCTCTTTTCATAGTTTTTGTCTTGAAATTTATTTTGTCTGATATAATCATAGTTATTCATTCTCTTTTTTGGTTTCCATTGGCATGGAATATCTTTTTCCATCTCTTTATCTTCAGACTATGTGTGTCTGTAAGTGAAATGTGTTTCTTGTTGACAACAGATGATTGGGTCTTGTGGGTTTTTTTTTGTTTGTTTTTATTTTTTTAATTTTTTTTATTTGAGACAATGACTCACTCTGTTGCCCAGGCTAGAGTGCAGTGGCATGATCTCGGCTCACTGCAAGATCTGCCTACCAGGTGCACTCCATTCTCCTGCTTCACCCTCCCGAGTAGCTGGGAATACAGGCACCCACCACCATGCCCAGCTAATTTTTTGTACTTTTTTAGTAGAGATGGGGTTTCACCATGTTAGTCAGGATGGTCTCGATCTCCTGACCTCATGATCTCCCTGCCTCCGCCTCCCAAAGTGCTGGGATTACACTGAGCCACCGTGCCCAGCCAATTTGGTCTTGTTGTTTAATTCATTCAACCACTCTGTCTTTTGGTTGGAGTATTTAGTCCATTTATATACAATGTAATTATTGATAGGTAAGGACTTACTCCTGCCATTTTGCTATTTGTTTTCCAGTTGTTTTGTGGTCTTAGCTTCCTTATTTCCTTCCTTGCTATCTTCTAGTGGAAGTGATTTTCTCTGGTAATAAAATTTAATTTCTTGGTGTTGATTTTTTTTCTGTATTCATTGTAACTTTTTGATTTGAGATTACCATGAGGCTTGCAAGTACTGTCTTATAACCTGTTATTTTATTCTAATAACAACTTAATACTATTTGTATAAACAAAAAAGCAAAAAAAAAAAAAAAAACTAAAAAACTTATACTTTAACTTTGCCCCCACTTTTTAACATTTCTTTTTTTGTCTTATTGTACCATGTATGCCTTGAAAGGTAATTATAGTTATTATTTTTGATTGGCTCTTTCTACTTACGAGTGATTTGCACACTACAGCTATAGTGTTATAATATTATGTGTTTTTCTGTGTACTTACTTTTTTTTTTTTTTTTTGAGACAGAGTCTCACTCTTGCTGCCCAGGCTGGAGTGCAGTGGCACAGTCTCGGTTCACTACAACCTCCACCTCCTGGTTTCAAGCAATTCTCCTGCCTCAGCCCCCAAGCAGCTGAGATTACAGGTGCCCACCACTATGCCTGGTTAATTTTTTTTGTATTTTAGTAGAGACGGGGGTTTCACCATTTTGGTCAGGCTGGTCTTGAACCCCTGACCTCAGGTGATCTGCCCACCTCAGCCTCCCAAAGTGCTGGGATTACAGTCATGAGCCACCGCGTCTGGCTTCTTTGTACTTACTATTAACAGTGAGTTTTGTACCTTCAGGTGATTTCTTGTTGCTCATTAACATCGTTTTCTTTCTGATTGAAGCATTCCCTTTAGCATTTCTTGTAGGACAGGTCTGGCATTGATGAAATCCCTCAGCTTTTGTTTGTTTACAGAATTTATTATTTCTCCTTCATGTTTTAAGGATATTTTCATCAGATATACTATTCTAGCTAAAAGTTTTTTTCCTTCAGCAATTTAAGTATGCCATGCCACTCTCTCCTTGCCTGTAAGATTTCCACTGAAAAGTCTGCTGCCAGACATATTGGAACGCTATTGTATGTCATTTTTTTTCTCTTCCTGCTTTTAGGATCTTTTCTTTATCCTTGACCTTTATTATTAAATGCCTTGAGATAGTTATCTTTTGGTTAAATCTGCTTGGTATTCTATATCCTTCTTGTACTTGAATGTTGATATCTTTCTTTAGGTTTAGGAAATTCTCTCTTTTGCTTTGAATAAACTTTCTACCCCTATCTCTTGCTCCACCTCCTCTGTAAGATCATAACTCTTAGATTTGGGTTTTTGAGGTATTTTCCAGATCTTGTAGGTGTGCTTCATTGCTTTTTATTCTTTTTCTTGTGTCTCTTCTGACTTTGTATTTCCAAGTAGCCTGTCTTCAAGCTCACTAATTCTTTCTTGTGTTTTATCAATTCTATCAAAAGGCTCTGATGTGTTCTTCAGTATATCAATTGCATTTTTCAACTCCTGTATTTCTGATTGATTTTTTTCAACTATTTCCATGCTTCGTAAAATTTACCTATGCCATGCACATGTGTGTTGGTGTTGGTGGTAGCAGTGGCAGGGTTGTCCCCATTCAGCCCATTCATAGATGCTGAATTCTAAGGACTGTGAGAAGTTTACATTTGAACTTGGCCTTCTAGGTCACCATGAAGTATATTTGTCAAATGAGAAGCATAGAATTTTTGTTAATTTCATGATTCTTTAGCTTTTAAAGCATGTAGACATATGATATGTGGGTCTCCATTTGTACTTTTCTTTCAAAGTGTTAATGAGGGTAATTTTTGTAATCTACATTAGAAGTGCTCAGCTATCATAGCAATGGAAAAAACAGAATTTTACATATGCATGCTGATTATATTATATCCTTTTGAGATATACATTTTGAGATATCTAATGAACTCAAACTAGTGTGGTGAGGAAGCTTCAGTGATAATAAGCATATTGACAGCTAATATTTGTTGAGTGTTGTGTTTCAGCCTTTGTTTTAAGCACATGAACCATATTAACTCATTGAATTCTCATAAGAATTCAGTGTTGTGAGCACTATTATTTTCTCCACTTTACACATGAGGAAACTGAGGTTGAGCGACTTATCAGATAATGGGGCTAGGATCTTAACATAAGGAGTTTGGCCTCAGAGTTTGTGCTTAGCCAACTGGCAATACTTCTTTAAGCTTTTTTCCTGGAGAAGGCTATGTCAGTTAGCTGGAATTACAGTAGCCATTATAGTAACTTACCATGCAATAAAGTTTGTACAAATGCTACCTTTAGTATTAATAGGCACTATCATAGATAATTTTACTTAACTAGCAGTTTGGAAAAAGTAGACTTTTCCTATAGACTTTATTCATATAAATCTAATTTCAGTACTTTTGATGTTTTATTCCTTAAAATAGTTTATAACTTAATTTTTTATTTCAAAATACTGCATACTAATTGAATATATAAAAAGTTAAAACAAAAAAAAACCAGAAAATGTACAAAGCATGTTCATAGTCCCACCAACCAAAGACAGACTCTGTCAGTGCTTTAGGGTTTTTCTTTTCTAGAATTATCTTATGTTTTGTAAAACATCATAACAAAATATAGGTAAGTTCATTACCTATACAATCTCTATGTTAGTTTTTCAGCTAACATTATAATGAAGTTTTTCTATATAACCAAAATAGTAATAAGATAAATTATAATTAATTTAATACTTTATTTATTATTTGGTTTTCAAAATGTTTCCTTTCACTTAACTCAATCATTTATTTGCCATTAAAAATATCACTGTATGTAACATCTGTGTGCCTAAAACTTTGTTCACATATCAGTTTATTTCCTTAGGCTGGATTTCAAGAGGTCAAATTGTATGATAATTTTTGGGGCCCTTGAAATATTGCCATGTATCTTTTTAGAAATTTTATACTCTGGCTGGGCGCGGTGGCCTACGCCTATAATCCCAGCACTCTGGGAGGCCGAGGCAGGCGGATCGCCTCCACTCCAGAGTTAGAGACCACCCTGGGCAACAGAGTGAAACCGTGTCTCTACTAAATATAAAAAATTAACCGGCATTAAAATACCAAATACATGGTGGCACATGCCTGTAGTCCCCAGCTACTCTGGAGGCTGAGGCATGAGAACAGCTTGAGCCCGGGAGGCAGAGTATGCAGTGAGCCAAGATTTTGCTACTGCACTCCAGCTTGGGCTACAGAGTGAGATTCCTTCTCAAACTTAAAAAAAAAAAAAAAAAAAAAAAAATTATACTTTTTTTGAAATTCCAAGCAATAGACTTAAGAGTTTGCTGGTTCTTTCACGTTACTTCTAACGTTGAATGGTATCACAGAAAAAAAAAAAAAAAAAAAAAAAAACAACTTGCTAATCTGATAGTTCTAACAGTATCGTGTTTTTCTGTCCATTGTCTACTTATGGCTCTTTGTCAATTTATTATGAGGATTTTGATATTTGTTGGGACAATTTCTGTGGGCCTTTATAAGGGAACGATATTTTAACTGTCATTTCTTTTAGTGAATATTTTCTTCTAATTGATAGTCTGCCTTCTAATTTTTCATCAGTTTGACACATAAAATTTAAATTTTTATGTGGTTACATTTATCTTTTCTATGTAAATTTTCCGTGGTTTATAAGCATCATGATCCTTCCCTATGCAGAAGTCAACTTACATTCAGCAACATTTTATGTTTGTCATGTAAGATTTTTAGAATTAACCTTTTAATCCACATACAGGTTATTTCAATATATGATAAAGACCTACATTGACCTCACATTGATATTCCTCTCAATGGCTATCTAGTTCTCTTAACTCCATTGAATGTGCAAATCATATTTGCCACAATGGTTTGTGGTGTTTCTCTTTTATCAGTTTTCAAACACTAAATCAGGCTATGTATTTAGTTTCATTAATCTATTTATTCTTGGACTAGTGTGAGAGTTTAAATTATTACAATGTTAAAATATGTCTGTACTGTCCAAGTATACTATTAGTTGAATGAATTAAGTAGATGGTTGTATAGCTGAGAGAGCACTAGGACTGGAAGAAGAAAAGTGACTTTCCCTTCTCATTCTTCAAGTTCCAGTTCCTCTAAACACACAATGAGCTCTTTGAAGGAAACAAGTAGATCTTATAATATTTGTTTGGAATCTCTTCATAGGGTCTGGCAAAATGCTATCTATATTATGCAAGCTCAGTTAATATTTTCTATTGTCTGGTATTAATTGGTTACAGCAGTCACTTCTACAGAGTCGTCTATCTGTAAACAAGTTCTGCTTGTAAAGCTTGCCAGGGTGAAGGGAAAAGTTGACACACATACCAAGGTCTGCTGACTTTTCAGTGTAGTCACACTTTTTCTAAGGTCTCTGGGAGAGGCAACTGCTGTTTTTCTGTGCTAAGCTATTAAGTATAGAGCCTGATAAAATTTTCCCTTTACTTTGTGTGAATATGGGATGGGTTATAAATATCTCCATGGGAGATATGAATAAAATATGGCAGGAGGCATTGGAATGAATAATTGTGTTGATAAGTAGCCAGTTAGTACACTTTAAGGCTTTATCATGAGATCACAAAAAGAAGAGTTCTCTTTAAACTTCTTATACTTGCCTTAGAAACAGTGACAGAATTCAAACAACTATAAATTAGAAAGTCCCTAAGAATAATCTACTCTAACTCCTTTATTTTGTAGACTAGGATAGAGAGATCTAAAGACTAAAATCTGTTTTCATGGCTAAAACAGTTAATTAATCAGTAGTGGAATCTCTTAACTCCTCTTTAAGTACTTTCTTTGTACTCTCTGTATCACACCCTGATTAAATTAAAATGATGGTGACAATTTGGCCCCTCTAGAACCTCTAATATTTTTCTTTTATATAGCATATAGGTGGAAAATGCATGTTTAGAAAATTCCTAGTGAATTGCAATGGACTTCTTAAGAGACACACCATTTTAAATTCTCTTTCCAATCCCAATAAACTAGACCACAGAGTCAAAAGTTCATTGTAATTTAATAGTTTTTTCTTTTGTTCTGCTTTGAGAGCAGAATCTCCTAAAACCCAGCTCTAAACTCAGGCATGTGATATGCTCTCTGATATCATTTTAAAGACAAAAGTAAAAACCCCCCAAAACAAAAAATCTGATGCTGCTAAACCATCTCAGAATTGTAGTCTTCAGTACAGAATTACAACAGATGCTCTGTCCTTACTGCTAATGCTGGGAATCACATGTGCTTTCATCTATTATTTGAAACTTTTCTAATTTTTAAAATTTTCATGTCTCATGATGTAAAGAAATAGTTGTTTAATTTGAAAAGTAAGATGCTAAGTGTGAGTCAAAACAAATCTACGTGACTTTGAAATGGGGGTGATATTGGAGCCTAGATTTTATTTTTTTATTTTTTCTCAAGTGTAATAATTTCCTCAGGACACTGAAAAACCAACTCAGAAAGCAAGTGGCTAAAGGTAGGTATAGTTCATGTGCCCATAAATATCATGTAATTTAAATTAATAGAATAGTTAGGATAATTACTTAGTAGAGAAATAGATACTACATTATCTAGCTGTGTATGTCCAAACTCCTATCACTAAATCAGATGTTAGATTTTGCTTTCGAGGACACTGTTTTGCTATATTTCTTGGAGAAGATTTGTTTTTGTGTTTCTTATAAAGAAATTCAATGAATTAAAATGTCCCATGGATTAATGGGGAACTTAAACTTCAAAAGTTTCCTTCATTATTTCCTTAGTATTAACACAGGAAATCAAAGGAGGTCATAAAGATAGGTCTTATTATCAGAATGTTCTCCATGATTTTGAATATAATAGAGAAAGAATGCTTCATATGGCAACATCAAAGCTTAAACTAGTAGGACTTATTGTATTGGTTAGAAGATGATACATTTCGTTTCTCTTTTTACAAAAGGAAGGAGTTGACTATTGCTTAATGGATTGTATAAAAGTCTCTTATGCTTTGAGTCTGTTATTGCATCTGCATTTTATGAAAAACTCATATTTTGGGCTTAGCAGATGGACTCATTTGAATTAGGTTTGCTTAAAAGAGTCTTTCCAAATTATACTGTTTAAAAGATTAAAGTAGTAGACTTGCCTCAAGATTTTCTAGAACAATGGTTAAGCCCAAGACCCCTTAGGATAAAGACATGGTTGTAACAAACACCCAAAACTCTGGTAGGTGGTAGGGGCAGAATCCTTCTAGGAAAGCCATAGTGCTTACCTCAAAGCCATGGCGGGGGGGAAAAAAAAACCCATGTTTTTCTGACTGACTGACCCAGATTCTTCAGCTGCAAAGCAAGTAGCCTATGAAATTTGCTTTTAATTTCCAAATAAAATCCATTTGACTAACACTCAGCATCCCAACATATTGCAAAAATAGAAATTTCACAACACTAACTAAACAGAGTACATATTTGCTGCAAAAATTTCATGAGATGGGGTCAATTGCTTTAGAAGATAAACTGTTTCAGAGAAATTTTAAAAAACCCTCAAATACTAGCAATTCTTTCTGTTTTTAGGCTTTTAATAAAATATGTGGGAAGTGGTCACAGAGACCTTAGGATCCTGGTTAAGAAGTTATTTTTAAAAGTGGTTGTCCAAAATATCCTAGTTATTTTCTATTTTTTAATTAGAAGAATACAATTCTCGTTCTTATGCACAAGTTCTGTGAACATAGATTTAAAACAAACCTGAAGGCTTTTGGGGAACAACGTGCTCACTATGGGAATTAGCTGGATGGAAAGAAAGCTGAATGGGGCAAAATGAGTAGTTTTTAATACACTCAAGATCCAATTTGAAAAGCAGCCTAGGAAAAAAAATTAAGTGGAATTGGCCAACTTTGGTACAATAGCTTTTTCTGTTCTGGGTAAGAGAAATAATGGGGACATGGGATAATATGAGTTTTTCCTTCTCTTTCCCTCCTTCTACCTTCCCTCCCTTCCTCCTTCCCCTCCCCTCCCTCCCTCCCTTCCTTCCTTCCTTCCTTCCTTCCTTCCTTCCTTCCTTCCTTCCTTCCTTCCTTCCTTCCTTCCTTCCTTCCTTCTTTCTGTAAAAAACTACGGAAAGAACATCATAAATGACGGGCATATAGATGGACCTGTGAAAAGCAAGTTGATTTACAGCTACTCTTTGGTATTAACAAAGAGGTGCTTTGCCTGGAGACACTTCAGGAATCTAAGGATGAGCTTTGGTGGTTTATGAAGTCCCCAAATTCTCAACATATGCAATTTGCATTTTTCTAGAAAGAAAGAACTCTTGTCTTTCACCAGATTCTCAAGAGGCTCCATGACCTTGAAAAGTATAAGGACCCTTAGTAGAAAGCTTTTAAAGCAAATGCAGTAGTTAAACACTGCTATAATTTTTAAATGATATTTTAGTATGCCTATGAATTTCTTGAAACATTTTTTCAAGAAACTTCAGATTAGGATTTTTCATGTAGCACTACTAAAACAGGACTTTTTCTACTTAAAATTATCTATCTCACTAAAATTAGTGGGCAGAAGTTTGGGGGAGAAAAAGAATTTGCATAGTCTTAAATGTTCTCCTCTAAAGTTTTATCTACATAGGGAAATATAGTAAATTTACAGTGGAGAAAGCCAGCATATACCACATTAGTCAAGTGTAATGAGACGTATATGTACCATTAATCCCTTGATAAGATTCCTTGAGAAAGAAATGACATCATTTCTGTGATATTATTGCCAGCAATGCAGAACTTCCTTCTAATGTTGACACAAAAACCAGAGAAACTCAAACCAAGAGACATTCTACAAAATAACTGTTCAGTAATCTTCAAAGTGTCTATATCAAGAAAGATAGAAAAATTGAGGAGCTGTGACGGATCAGAGGAGACTGAGGGGTATTACAACAAAATACAAGGTAGGATCCTGGTGGAACCCTGAAATGAAAAAAAATAAAGAACATTAGTGAACAAACTGGTGAAATTAGAATAAAGTTTCTAGTTCAGTTAATATAATTATATCAGTGTTAATTTCTCAGTTTTGACAATTGTCCCATGTTTATGTAAAATGTTAACAAAAGGGGAAGCTTCATGAGGGATATACAGGGACTCTTTTACAAGTCTTGAAACATTTTCTATAATTCTAAATTTAGTGCAAAATAAAAAAATAATAAAACTGAAAACAATAGACCCCTGATGACATCATTTTAACTTTTGGGCCCACCTTTGCCTGAATTCTGACCATCTTCTAACAGTGCAACTAGGTAAAACAATACATTCCCTTTTTTCTTAAAAGATTAAGACAAAATAAAATACTCTTAATGTACTCGAGCTCACTAATGCTCTGCAAATACGTTAAATTATTTTTATCTTTTCTCTCTTGTTGATTTTGTTGAGTTAAAAATATGGATTCTCATTTGACTAAGCATCCTTGATTCAATTGTCCTTTATTCTTGATCTTGGACACAAGATCATACTTTTGTGTCACATCTAGGCATGGGTCGTTGACTTAAAGTTTCTGGCTATTGATTTTTATGTATTTAATAATTACTAGAAGGTGAGTTCTGACATTTTGTTATTAAGTTGGAATATATTGCCTTTTCTCTTTTTCATAATTTTTGCAGAATCCTTCGTAGTAGACATCCTATGTTGTTTACTATCAGACATCTAATAGCTCTCTGTACCAAGAGGATGTGTAGGTTATCTTACACTGTTCCTCCATCTTTTATTCACTTAAAAAATAATTGAGTGACTACTAAGTGTCATTATTTTTCCAATGAGAATAAGACAGGCAAGATCTCTTCTGGTTCATCACCATCATATCTGTATTTTCACCCCATAGAAAGGAGGAAAAAGGGAGTTTGGAATTAGTGACTTTGCTTTTAGAGATCACTTGGAAGTTGCACACACATAAGTTCTGCTCATATCCATAGCCCGAACTTAGTCATGTGGCTTTATCTTCTTAGAACAAAAGAGGCAGTCATGTACCCTTAAAACTTGCTGGAGGAGATCATTATTTTAAAGAAAACAGAGAGAATACGGAGATATCTGCTACACTGGATTTTAAATGCAAGACTCATAAATACTGATCTGCTTCTTAAAAACGTCACTCTAATAGCTTTGTGGATAATGGAGTTCAGTGGAGCAAAAGCAGAAATTTGGAGACCGGTTAGGAGGCTATTTGCAGTTGCTTAGGTGGTAGGTCATGGTGGTTACTTGGGAGTTGGCATGATACACATTCAGTGTTAACCAGTAACATGTTAAAGTCTCACTTGGATAGTGAAATCATTGTAAAATTTAATAAAATATAGAGTATTACAGTTGCCTTTACATAATCATTGTTTCCTATACCTGGAGGCTGGTTGTATTATTATATATACAATTATTTTATAAGTAAATATAATAATTTACTTTGGTTTTATTTTGGCCACCAAGCTAATAAGTCTGATTGGCTTTACAACGTGATATTAGCTGAAAGATGAGTTAATAAGTTTTTTTCATAATACAAGTGAGAGACAACAGTGGCTGGACTAAGACTGTAGTAGTGTGGATAGAGAAAAGAAGGAAAAGTTAGGATATACAGTATTAACAGGTATAGTCAGCAGAACCGGCAGATGGAATGCGAGAGGTAAGAGCAAGAGAAATTAAAAATGGCTCATAGGTTTTAGCCTTTATCAATTTGGTGAGTGTTTCTGCCATTTACTGAGACAGACAGTGGAGAAGAAATGGGTTGCCAGGGCTGAATTGAAATCAAGATTTACATTTTGGTCATCTTATGTTTAAGATCTCAAATAAAAAACAAAATTAATGTTCAATAGCTGATTAAATGTAGAAGCCTGCGGTTTAGGTGCCAGGTCAAGGGAAAGATAATCTGTAAACTGGAAATTCATGCGACACAAATGTTCCTGGGAATTTTGAAGGATAAAGTGAGGCAAATAAACCCAGCAGAAAGTGGAAAGTTCTAGGGGATGAGTCTTGCAGCAATACGAATAATAATGAAGTCTCAGAGTGAGTAAGTTTGGCTTACTTGCTGAACTAATGGCTCTACCTTTGGTAGCATTCACAGTTGGAGAGGTGCTCATTCTCCACAAAATATTTAAATTTTTATGGTGACTCTTCATAATTAAGTGGATAATGGCAACCAGTGGATAGGAATGTCGTGGAATTCTTTTTAGAAAGAGCCACCTCAAAGAATGTGCATTTCATAAGCCATCAGCTTCTGCCCTTTGCATACTCCACATTCGTTTGCACTATGGTGTTTTTCTTCTTAACTCCCCAGACCTGCTCACTGAGACCTGCTAAACTTTCAAGGTCAGTTGATATTTTCATCAGGATAGGTCAGTAGAACTTTGCAAGCATATCATAAGCTTGGAGACATCATTTGTGCATTCTTGAACTTGAGTCTAGGTCCAAAGACTTTACAGGAACACACTGAACTTTTTGGAGCTGGCCTCTCATAGGTAATGACAACACTCCAGATAGACACCCAGGAGTAAAATTGAGAATGATGAAGTGTTACATTGAAGTGCTTGCCACTTTGAACTTTTTATTTGGTCTCCTAAAGCCTACTCTTCTGTCTCTTTCCCTTCCCATCTCATCTTTTATCCTCTTCTATCACTTTTTAACAGTTCATCACAAAGGGAAAGTAAGAATTGGATGGCCTCCCTCTCATTTTGTAACACCTTGGACTAAAAGTGGATCTTTGAGTGTAATCATTTCCAGAAAGGACTTGCACTGTGTGCCAGTAAATTGACAATTACCTCCAAATACCTGAGCATGTAGGGGCGTTATGTGTTGGGTTGCGAGGGTGTTATTTATTTTTTTCCCTTGCCAAGATACAGTGCAGTTTTCCTGTGCTCCTGGTCTTTATTTTGGAAGAACCACATCTTCTATCTGATGAAACATTTTAATAAAATCAGAGGTCAACATGCCTTCTATTCTAAGTTCTCTCTCTCACTTTCCTCTTAAGCTCCAGATCATTATATAAAAATCAAAGCAGAAATGCTCCTTTATTCATTTATTTTTATTCAGTCATTTATTATTTATTGAATACCTATGTCTGCTCTGCACTGTAGTGAGAATTTCAGGAACTTTCAGATAGTTTTATGGTAGTTGTTTCTGTAGTGTTTAAGATTTTTCTCAGGATGATAGAACATATGCTTTAACCATCTAAAATATAATTCTAAGCTAATATTTGATTATGTTTGTAATTGGGTGGGTCAGTCTCAAGCTATGAATACTCAGGAAATTCAGAATAAGAGACAGACTATACTGTGTATAGGATTGGTAAGTGGTAACTTTTCAGAAGAGAAAGTCTTTAAGTGGCCTTGAAGGAAGTTTAGGGGTTGGGTAGTTCACCCAGTACGTAGATCACAATCCTTTCGCCAAATTTCAGTCCCTATTTTTCATGTGAGTGGGAAAGGCTCTGCAAGGATTCTAGGAGATAGTCTTGGTTCTGATCCTTCTTATGTTAAAAGTTATCCATCAACTTCTTCAGTGTGTTTTGTTCATTATATTCAAGTCTTTTCTCCACGTAGTAAGCATCTTAAATTCAAGGTCTATTTCCATCCAATCTTAGCATCCTTCTTGGCAATTGGCACAATTTTCTGAATTCCTGACAGATTGCTTTCGGGGAGTGAGAAATAAGTCAAATGATGTCATTCAGGTAAGGTCCAAGTTATATTTTCATTCTCCCTAAGGTAGTTACTTGGGAGCTCATTAAGAATGGACCACAATCAAAGCTCTGGAAAATTCAATCCATATTCTGGGACAGCCTGTGTTGGAAAGTCTTCTTCTAGACAGATATCAAGGGAGCATAAAAGGTTGACAAATAGCAAAAGCAAATACTAGAGATGAAAGGGCTCTTTCATGATGACCTCAAATGTAGTCAACACTCATTAAGGTGCCTTGGAGAAAGGTATACCATAGTATTGAAAAGCATGGTCTTTGGAGCCAGGATGCTTGGGTTCCAATTCAAGTGGTGCCCACTTCTTCCTAGCAGCTTGACTGGACATATTATTTAAGCCTTCTCTATCTCGGTTTCCTCATCTTAACCTGAAGATAATACCACCACCTGTTCCATGGCACTGTTGTGAGGATTAAACAAGATAGTATCTATAAAGTGCTTAGAAATGTCCCTGGCTATCATCATCATTCACCAAATTTTTATTTAATAAGCAGGAATAAAATGAGAGCATAAGGATTATTTTAGAAAGAGAAATATGTGGGTGGTTTAGGTAAGGAAGGAATAATGAATGAAATATTTTAAGTGCTAAGCTGAGTAGTTTAGTAGATAAAGGTAATCAGTAATCACTGGGTAAGATGTTTCAGCCTCAGATCTAGGGGCCAAATCATTTAGAATTAGAGACTTAGAGACTCAGAGCCAGGGATTGGTTTGGTGATGGTAGAGGAGGCAACTTAAATATGGCAAAGAGAGCAGATAGCCAACCATGAAATAATGTTACATGCTCAGTGTGCTGAGGATTTTTATAGCAAAGTAAATATCTGTACCCCTATTTAGTCAGCAAACATTAAAGTGTTCAGCGAGTACTATCAGAGCAAGTAACTTTGTCATTGTATCTGTCCTCATAGAGTTTATGGTTTTGCAGGTAGCCAGATTTTTAACAACTTCGATAAAGTGTGATGGATGTGAAGAGGGAGAAGCCCAGATGTCTGTGGAAAGCATCTCCTGGTCTGTTTCTCTCTCTGCCCAATCCACAATGCCAACTGATGCACTTAGGAACCTTTTGAATCTGGCTCAAAACCTACCTTCATCCAAAAGTCATTATTGATGGTTTCAATATTTTTATTTTTTTCTCGTTCTTAATTCTATTATTCTACAAACATACACTGCTATTCTAAGTTTTTGTATTCTTCTGAACGTATACAGCTTTCTCTCAAGAAGAAATAGGGATAGAGTACTGGACTATTATGGCTTCTGGCACGTCCCTGTATCTTTTTCTGAAAATCCTGTGGAATTAGGGATTTATCCCCTAAAATATGCCTATTTATTTATTTTTTCTCCCAGAAGACACACTCTTTTGAAGTCTGGGGTGTCTCTCTGTAGTAAGCTTTTACTCATCAATTTTCACTCCCACTTCAGTAAAGCCTTTTCTGTACCTGGGTTCTTTGATAAATGTATTTTATCTTCATTTTATCTGAGAGAGCCAAGTTCATGATGAAAGTTGGGAAGTCAGATATCCTGGCACCTTGAAGAAGAAACCAGTTCTGGGTCTCATTTGCAGTACATTTTTCTGTGATGAGTGCATATCTTTTTTCTTAGCAGGGCTAAGAATGTGGGGTATATATTTGTTAAACTACTGAAAACATCACTTATTGAATGAACAAAAAAAAAATAAAAGTTAAACTCTTACTGCAAAGACAATGAATAATCTTAGTGAACATTGTTAACAAAATTGAAGTCTTAAACAACAGTCTCCTTATTTTTCTCCTTAAACTTGATGTGGCATGAGATAAGAGTCACATAGAAGCAAGTCCAAATTAACAACTGGAAACCCCCAAACTGCATGCTCAAGGTGTTAGATTACAAGATAATTGATTTTTAAAACATGGTGAGACAGGCAATTATCTATTATCTCTCATATGAATACTGATCTTTGCACTGACTCATTTTAGACCCTCTCTGTCTGTGGAGAATACCATCTGTATAAAACTGCGAGGTCCAAGACAGTGATGATCCGCTAGACATATGCACAACAGATGGTTGAAAAAATTATCTGCCCATTCAATTGCTACATGACTCATTTCCGCCACCTTGCTGCCCATGAAAATGTAGGGCTGCATAAAGCCAGTGTTTAGGTCATTCCTTACGTTGATTCAGGGAGGTCACTTGGCATGACTGCCTGCAGAGGGGTAGAAGGGCCAGCACTCCTAGACAATGGTGCCTAAATTCCTGCAGGTTGCTTTTAGGGAGTGAGAAAAAAAGTAAGATAATGTCATTCAGGTAAGGTCCAAGTTACATTTTCAGTCTCCCTAAGGTTATTGCTTGGGAGTTCATAGGGAAGGGACTTCTGTGAAAGCTCTGAAAAATTCAGTCCACAAGGCCAGCCTGGTTTTAGAAAGTCTTGTTGTAGACAGATATTGAGAGTGCAAAAAATCTGACAAATAGCAAGACAAATGCTGGAGATGAAAGGGCCCTGTGATAAGCTTGAATGTTGCTGCCTCTATCATTTCCGCACTGAAATCAAAGGCCAAATTTGCAGTTTGAATTGTCCTAATCCTTCACTGGGGTAAATCACCAATGTTTGCAATCAGATATTTCTTAATTTCCTCTTATACCCATGATCCAGAAAAGAAAAAAGAATCAAACCAATACTAGAGAAATTGAGTATTCAGTGCTTAAGTTGACCGAGTCTTAGAATAAGTCATATTCAATTAATGTGTTTTTGCCCAGAGTTAGGCCTAATAATATTACAATGAAAGCCAGGTGAGTTGAAAAGGTCACACTGAGAACCTGTGGTCTCTACCACAGTATTTTCCTGTTTCCATTTAATTGAATTTTAAGTGGGTTCATAATAAATGGGTAAAACCACTGTACTGTTTCTGCCACTTGGTTTTAATTAGTGACTGGGAATAACACAGTCCTGGTTTAACCCTTTAGCAGTGAAAGATTTATTTTGAGGCCTGAGAAGAAGTGAAATAATATGCTGTATTAGATTTCATTTTGAGTTACATTTCTATCATTTCCTCAAATTTACTATACATTAGATTTGTGCCATGTACTCTAATGGGGATAGAGCATTCTTGTCTTTGTGATGCTTACATTGTATAAGATCACATTATTGTTTAGACTTGACTAAGAAATATTTGAGAAAAGAACTATCCTGGAAAAATCCTGACACTAGTAGTAAAACAAATGGGGACGTTTATTAGACTTAGCGTACTCTATCCATGACTGCAAATGACCACTTTTCTGGTCAAAATTATTTTCCACTCTCATTGAGAATATTGGTTATAATTCTTGATTTTAAGGATATTACCCAGTGTAAGAAATACCAAAAATTATTTTAAACATTAAAACCTAACTTTTTATATAATATGTGCAAAAAATGGCCTAATAGACAAACAATATTTGTGATGTTATAGTTAAATGGCGAGGAGAACCCAAAGATAGTAAGGCTTCTGAGTGAAGCTTTGCAAGGAGCACACACACATTTAAACAAAAATGTTTAAAATTTTGACCTAAATAGCTATAACATGTTTGTTTCTCCCTTTCCCTCTTCACTCTTTTTTTTTTTTTTATCCAGAAGATGCTAGCATGGAATAAATAATATGGTAAAGTGGCTTTGCTTTTTATGGTTTCATAAGGCTGACTATTTCACAAAGATTAGTTCCACTGGAGGTCCCAGGTTTCCTGTTTTTATTATCTGCACTTCGCACGGTGGTTTAGACTAAATTGTCCATTGCAGAGTTTGGAAAGCAGTCTGTTTAACGCAGTAAATTGCACTGCTACTTCCATACCCATCTCTCACAGTCCACGCTCTGGGGCTGATCAGATACACATTCACTAACACAGAACAAATAATTGCTTTATTTCTCACCTGTTTTTGAAGTTACCTCTGGTTTAAGGTTTACTTACTTCAGTCATGTTTATTTGGCCTATTGAGTGGATATCAGGAAACAGGTAACCTGGAAAGAGAGATGACTATTGGAATGTAACTTCCCTTTCATCCAGAGGAGCCCCTTCACAGTGGGGACTGTCCCACCCCTGACCAGCGGTGCTGAGGGCTCAGTAATGAGCTCGGAATGTGAACCCAGAATAGGGAAAGCAAACATCTCTAGATGCAAATATGACCTGAAGTGAATCAGATTAAATCTCTGGTGAACTCTTGTAAACAGAATTTCACTTCTAGAAGACTGTCAGCATGCTCAGCAGAGTACAAAGTTATCTATTCCATGTGCACGGTAATTTAGCTAGTAAGCAGCAGGAGAAATGGTAATAGGTACACAGATTTGTAATAACTGGTAATGAGGTAGACACAGCAGGTAATCTCAGCATAGAATAACTTGGCAGAGGAGATGGGAAGGGCAGATTCAGACATCGTTGCGATGAGGCTACAGTTTAATCTGGGGAGTGAAGGGCAAGCGGCGGCATCGGTGCTGTTGGCTCTGAGCACTGTGCAGACTAGCTTCACATCCAGTGCTGCAGCCTGTGGCCACTCATCTGTCTTCCCAGCAGACGACAACTGTCCCAGCCTCACGACTCCTCGAAACAACCACTGTTGCTGTTTTTCGTCTGTTTTCGTCACTTTGACATTATGTCAGTAATGTGTTCTGTCCATAAATGGTGGTGAATTTAGAAAACAAAACCGAAAGCAGCTCAGTAGCTGTCAGTGAAGATCTTCATGTGTCCAGGCATTCAGGGACCCCAAAGATAGCGTTTGCATGTTGTGCTCACTGCAGACTTGGGCAGTTATAATCTTGGAGGCATTCTTGTCCTCATTTTATGAGCAACAGTAAAAGATTACCTTTATCGTAGACAGGATTGTTAATTCCAGGAAGATTCATGCCCTACTACCATGACTCCTAATGTTGTTTTTTTTTTTTTTTTTTTTTTTTTTGAGACGGAGTCTGGCTCTGTTGCCCAGGCTGGAGTGCAGTGGCCGGATCTCAGCTCACTGCAAGCCCCGCCTCCCGGGTTCACGCCATTCTCCTGCCTCAGCCTCCTGAGTAGCTGGGACTACAGGCGCCCGCCACCTCGCCCAGCTAATTTTTTTTGTATTTTAGTAGAGACGGGGTTTCACCGTGTTAGCCAGGATGGTCTCGATCTCCTGAACTCGTGATCCGCCCGTCTCGGCCTCCCAAAGTGCTGGCATTACAGGCTTGAGCCACCGCGCCCGGCCGACTCCTAATGTTTTTAATTCTACAAAGCCTTTCTGCAGTTTCCGTCACCTTCTTGTTTTCCCTGACTGCTTCCTTATTGTGGTGTTTTACTGGGTCATGATAAGGTATCAGAGAACCAACATGTAGGAACAAGTAAAGAGAATCCTAATGTTTTAATATTTTGAAGGAGGATGTGATCCATATGATTACATTTTGTTTGGGTTGGATTTCTCAGACCTCCTTTGACCTGTAACCAATAAATTCTTCAGCAGTGTTTACAATTCTGCCCCTCTGCACCCAAATGGTTTTTGTGCGTGTGTGTGTGTGTGCATACGTGTGTGTGCACACACACACACGCCTGCACGCACACACGTGCATATGCATAAATATATGCTTTGTTCTTGTAGTGTATAATAGGTCTGTAGCATACAAGCTGTTAACTCATTTTATGGAAGTTCTGTGGAAATGCTAATGTATACTAGCAATTGTGATCAACACAGCTGTTAATCATCAATGTTTTGCGATCTCCAAAAAAGCCGAGAAACCTGAGAACAGTCGCTGATTCTAACAATTGACAACACGGCCATTGGTAGGAGTCTGACGTGATTGTTTGAGACACTTTTGAATCTTCTCCATTTATTCTTTTGCTATATATATCAATCATGGAATCTGAAATTATTAAAATTAGAAACAGGTACCTCTAATGGTAGGAAAACAACTCAAATCCCCAGGACACAAATAAGAGAGTGAAAACATGAGATAGAAAATGAGCGATTTATTCCATTCCCTGAGCAATATAATAGCAAACTGAAAGGGAAGGGTTATGCTTTCTGTAAACATTACCTGGGGATGAATAGTTTCATGGTTTACAGTTTTTTCAGAGGCACATTTGTGCAACTAAGCATCCTTCCTTCTCCTTAGGCTCCATCTGCACTCAGGGACATATATGACCAGTGATTGGTGAATGAAGGTGTGAGGTGGTGGCCATATATGCCTTTTCTCTAAGTGTACAGTACTTGGGGAAAACCATAATAAATCTGTGCTTTTGTGGGATGTACTGTTAGGCAAACGAGGTAGAAGGAGAAGAAAATAGACTCACTGCTCCTTTATAGTGTTACAGGACAGAGATGGAGTGGATGGGGAATCCTGGATAATTAAGAGAGATATATCAGCATCAGAAAATATATCCATGTTTCTGGGATTTGCTGCTTTCACCACAAGTTGGGAGGCCTTGAGTTCAAATTTTGATTCTCAGCTCTTGATGTCCTTAGTCAACTGTCCTAAATATATCTGAGAAGGCCCGTTAGTTTGTGTATGGAGAGGGTAAGCTGGTGGCAGGTAGAAAAATGGGCAAATATGAAGTTAGAATTGCATCATCGTAATAATACGCTTTAATTTGTTGGTATCTGATCAAAGTTCCCAATATAAAATATGCCTAAAATGCTGTTTTCTAGTATCCATATTAGTTTGTGTATATTATGTTATTTTTCAGTAGCCTCAGCTGATAATGTCTGGTTGGTACACACCAATGTTGCCCTACTGGTGGTGCAAATATTTCAGTAATTATAAAGAGCTGCTGCTCCAACTCCTTGAGTAGCTCCTTGCTGACCCAACCATTCCAGCTCAACCAGCTCAGACATCCTCCATAGGACCCCCAGCCCTTCTCTGTTCTTCATTCCACCATTAAATTGCTAACACCTAGCAAAGCAAGGCCCTCCAGAGCCCTTATTACAAGAGGGGGCTCTATTTAACTTGGTTGGTATCTGTGCCCTGCCAGTTACTAAATGTTTTGAATATCACACTTAGATGAAATAAGAAAGTGTGTGCACAGGCACTTGTGCGTGCACACACACACACACACACACCCTCCTGAACTGAAATTTAAAAAGCATATTCATTAAGGGTTGAGCATTGTGCTTCAATACTCTTTCTTTGAAGGAACTTACTGTATTTTTTTGTAATCAATAACTCTTCTACCTTTTTAGTATTTTTTGATATTAACATTCTACCTTAAGTTGGACATTTCTTCACGAAGCAGCTCAAAATATTTGAGTAGCAGTTTTTTTTAATGATTCAAGGATTTATTGGTCATACATGCAAAACATACTGCTAATTGCATTAGCAAAAGATCAATGTAAAAACACTCCACAATTCTGCAACTGTCAACTTAAAAATTTTGGTTCTAGTGGTTGAAAGGTCCAATGTTGTATTCTTGCCAGTGAGTTAAGTTGTACAGAAGATCGTCAACACCAGCACAGTTTACAGAACCTCACAGACCCAAAGGAACATCATTAGACTAAGTAACTACAGGAGGCATGTGTCCACATGGGTGAAGTAAAGAGGGTCAGTATTGGTCAAGTGACAGTGTGGGTAATCTGACAAGTCAGTGATGTTAAGAAGGTTCATAGTTTAAGAAATATCTAAAATATTTTAAAAACCATAAAACTGCAACACATGATTTTTACACCTAGTTACTAGAAAACTAAGGAAAGCACTTAATAGTTTTGAATAAAGTAACATGGAAAGCACTTTTACTAATCTACAAAAAAACCTTCTAATGCATTATGAGAGATAGTTTATAATACAAGAAGGCATATTGCTCAGTAAGAAGAGGTTCTATAAGAAAAGCACTTACTAAGTTAGAGACTAAGAGAACAACCACTTTAAAGATGAATTAAATGCCCAATTCGGGGAGGGATGACTGGTGTAAGAAAAAGGAAAAGCTTAAGAAAACACTTCCTGATAATACCAACCTTTCTTTCATCATCCACTGCATTTGACAGAAATTAATGTTTTAGAGTTTTTACCTTTGACACTTTTATTCCTTGTACCCACCGCTTCTGGTCTCAGAGCCCTGCCACTGCCCCCGCGGCCAAGCGAGTGGCTCAGATGCAGGCCATCAGGGGTGTGGTGGTGGGAGACTGTAGGTGAAAGTTGCCTACTGATCAGTTACACAACCAATGCATTTCCTGGAGAATATATCCCTACTGTCTTTGACAATTATTCTGCCAATGTTACGGTAGATGGAAAACCAGTGAATCTGGGCTTATGGGATACAGCTGCTCAAGAAGATTATGACAGATCATGCCCCCTATCCTATCCTCAAACAGATGTGTTCTTAATTTGCTTTTCCCTTGTGAGTCCTGCATCATTTGAAAATGTCCGTGCAAAGTGGTATCCTGAGGTGCGGCACCACCGTCCCAACACTCCCATCATCCTAGTGGGAACTAAACTTGAACCTAGGGATGATAAAGACACGATCGAGAAACTGAAGAAGAAGCTGACTCCCATCACCTATCTGTAGGGTCTAGCTATAGCTAAGGGGACTGGTGCTGTAAAATACCTGGAGTGCTCGGCGCTCACACAGTGAGGCCTCAACAGTGTTAGACGAAGAGATTCAAGCAGTCCTCTGCCCACCTCCCGTGAAGAAGAGGAAGAGAAAATGCTTGCTGTTGTAAATGTCTGAGCCCCTTGTTCTTGGTCCTGTCCCTTTGAATCTTGTACACTTTGCTTTAAAAAAGGTGGAGCCTGCACACTCAATGCCAACTTTTTGTTACAGATTAATTTCTCCATAAAACCATTTTGAACCAATTAGTAATTCTAAGGTTTTGTTTGTTCTAAATGTAAGAGTTCAGAGTCATATTATATTCAAATTTAGACCTAAAATGACAAACTTTCTTAAAATCTTATTTTTCAAAAGCCATATTCTTGCTCAGATTAAGAGTTGCCAAAATACCTTCTTAACTACACTGCATTGTTGTGCCAAGAACACCGAGTATTAAACTGTGTAAAGACCTTCGTCTTTCAGAAGACTGTAGCTTCTGTAGTTACCAGATGCAGACACTCGCTAAGTAGTTTTCAGATGTGTAAAGCAGAACAGCCTCCTGAATGAAGCGTTGCCATTTAACTCACCAGTGATTTATCAGCCCATGTTCATGACGTAACATTGTGCCATAATGGAATGGGTGTAACATCTCAGCTCTTTGGATAAGTCTTTTTGATTTCATAGTGAATTTTCTAAAAATTGGTTGACCAGCTTTTGCTGAGATTTTGAACAGAACTCATGTGTCTCCTCTAATGAAGTATTCTGTTTAGTTGTGGGTGTGCTGGGTGGGGTGTGTGTGATCAAAGGACAAAGACAGTATTTTGATAATATTTGAGTAGCAGTTTCTGTATACGTGATCTCTATACAAGGTAGTAACTGCAAGATGTTCTTATTCACATTGTGGAGAACTTTTAGTTGCACATTGGCAAAGTGCTTGCAGGTTAAGAAATGAATCATGGTGGGTCGCTGGATTTTCTGATTATTTGCACTCTTAGTATAAACATGAAGTCATTGGCATTTATATGAGAAAAATAGTGCTATTAGCCCCAAAATATTTCAGGTTACATATTTTCTGTCACTGATTTCCCCTTCTCTCTATAGGAATTATAGAAAAACATTTACTATAAAGCCTTACTAAAGTAATTTTCGGGATCAATTACTCCACATGAATGTTAATTAAACCAACAAAACATGGTTTATGATTAAGGTGGCATCAAGTTTTGATCGAATAATCATGTTCATTGAGATACAAATTAATATTGTGCATATGTATCTATTACCACAGATCTTATTTCTAGCTTACTAACGAGAACACATGAATGAATTCTGAAACTGTTAGCAGTAGTTAAGTTTACAAACTTAGAATCAGCAAGATCCAGGCTCAAATCCCAACTTCCCATAATATTCGCCAATGACTTATTTTTTCGAAGCCTCAGTTTCTCTTTTTGTGCAATGGTATTTATAAGAGTAACTATTTCACAAGGTTTCTATAGGGATTGGAAAAAGTGATGTATGAAAAATACTTAGTATACTGTATGTTAATTCTTATCATGTTTTATTTCCTTTCCCATCATGAAAAGCATTTTCAAAGGTGTATATTGTTTAGTTGTTTTCCACCAGAAAGTTTAAGAAACTTTCAGTTTGATTAATTGGCATTTTTGAAATCCCTTTCATTTGAACTATTTGGAGTATTTCTTTAGGAAAAATTTTCATAGGAGAAGAATGCAAAATAAATATTACTCTAGGCATGTAGTTCTTTAACAAAACAGATAATTTTTAGCTACCTCTGCTCCTGAATACAGTCTATTGGTGCAGAATGTGTGCCTCTTTAGATAAGAGGCAAACTTAGATAAGCGCTCTCCATGACTTATGCTAAGGAAGACAAGAGATAATTTGTGAACCTAAAAGGAATTGGACCTATCTCAAGTCTGTTCTTCAGACCTTAACATTTTTATTTTTTGAAATCTAAAGACAAGAAAGATATAGAACTAGAGGGGTAAACAGAAAGTCAAGGGTGTAAAGCCACATAGTGCCAGGACTTAAGCAGTCTTCCAGATAACAAATCAAATTTATCAGTTCACAGCTGCAGAGAATTTTGAATGTAGGTGCAAGTTTTCCAAGGCTTTATGTGATTTTTTTTTTTTTTTGTCTTTACCACTCTCCACCACAGGATTAGGGTCTCATTTCATATCACCAAAGTTTTATAGTTGAACTCCTATGCCATTTACTTACAACACTTTAATGACAAAACATACTATATCTTATATTAAAGTGATTTTTGGTTCTACTAGGCTATAGCTTCCTTGAGGACATGGATTATTCCTGATCCATTTTTGTATCCATTACAGAGTCTATCATTGTGCCTTCTAATATTTAAGCTGCTGATCAATGTGTTTCAATGAGTTGGAAATAATATCAATGAGTTATTTGAATTCAGGAAATATGTAGAGTTCATGGTACATTGCCTGGCATTGAGTAAATATTTCTCCTCATTGTTGCTTCTGTGATAGTTTTTGCTATGTGGGTGTATCAGTCCATTTTCACACTGCTGATAAAGACATACCTGAAACTGGGAAAGAAGAGAGGTTTAATTGGACTTACAGTTCCACATGGCTGGAGAGGCCTCAGAATCATGGTGAGAGGAAAAAGGCGCCTCTTACATAGTGGTGGCAAGAGAAAAATGAGGAAGAAGCAAAAGTGGAAAGCCCTGATAAACCCATCAGATCTCATGAGACTTATTCACCATCATGAGCATTGCACAGGAAAGACTGGCCTCCATGATTCAATTGCTCAGTAAGAAGGGGTTTTATAAGAAAAGCACTTAACTAAGTTAGCGACCCTCCCCTGGATCCCTCCCACAACACATGGGAATTCTGGGAGCTACAATTCAAGTTGAGATTTGGGTGGGGACACAGCCAAACTCTATCAGTGGGTGTGCAGGTGAGTCCAGATATTCAAAAATAAATTTATATATGGGGATAACAGTACCATAAATATACATTTATTAAGAATACAAGAATCTTGCATAACCTAAAATGATTTAGATTATTGAAGAAGAGGATCTTATGAATCTCATTCCTCTACAATATTTAAGTGTCAGCAGAGTACTATTAATAAAAAGTTATGCTCACTTAAACCCAAATGTTATTTTAAACCATTCACTGTGGAAAACAGAATACATTTCCAAGATTTCTTTTAATTATCAAAAGTATTCCAAAATCCTGCAGGGGAAGATATAAAATTGTTAGTGGGTCAGGGACTGGAAAATGTCTGTGTGCTTATATTTTGGCATCATCATCCACCATGGTAAAATAATCAGTATCTTAAATAAAGTGAGAAAAGGAAATGACAGCTGTCTGTGTCATTCTCATCACTAGGAGTCTTCTCAGCTGATCACCCTGCCTTCTACTTTACTTTTTCATCCCTAATAATTGTGGCTTACCAGCATGTTCTCTATTACATCCTTAGGTCCAACTCATGGGCTAAACTCATTCACAACTCACATCAGCTTTTCAGCTCTGTGTACTCCTTAGGAATCTCTCAGAATGCCTTTGCCTTGGCTTTCTCGTAGAACAATATTCCTTTGGAAGAAAAATCCTGGCTGGATCCCTGTTATCATCTAGTTCACTTTCATTTGATGAAATCCTAGATCCCTCTTTTAGGGAAGCATTCAACTGACTGAAGTTGAAATAGAGTAAATTTATCTGTATATGGTACATGTGAAATGGCTCTTATTCTGTGGCATCCTGAAAAGTAGTGGTGGCTTAGGTTGCTGTGTGTTTGAAACTAGCTCATCATGAAGGCAGGTGCCTGATGAAGAATAGAAGAACGCTTTTCAGTATAAACACATTTCTTTAGTGTTACATCAGTGAAACCAGGCTTGAGAGTAAGACGCCCTGGGTTCAAGTGCTGTAGATGCTGTGGATACCTTGCTCCGTTGCACCTGGGCCCACCTGAGCTTACCTGCAGCTGTGATGAACAGTTTCCTGCATGCTGATTCTCACCTCAAGTATGGTGGTTCTCCACTACTCACCTGAGGCTTTCACTAGAGCCTTGGGTGCTTACTCTGTGGCTCAGAAGTGCAGGGGAGTTAAGGTCCCCAAGGGCAACCCTCTATACATGAGGAATGGGACATAGTGGATGGAAACACAGTCGTCCAATTCCTGAGTGGGATGATTCAGAGGCCTACTCCACAAGGTTTCTCGGAAGCTCCCCAGCAAGACTGAGCCCTAGCTGCCACACTAGTAGTCCATTCATTCATGTATCTTTATTATATTTTTTCTTCCTTATCTCACTTTCCCTGTTTTCTCACTCAGATTTCTGAGGGTCACTTCTTAAAGAAGCTACCTGAACCCAAGTCTGTCTTGAGATTTGCTTTGAGAAGAACTCAGACTAAGACATGATCCTAACTATACACTAACTAGTTTGAGACTTTGAGTAGGTTATTTGATTGTTCTAAGTTTCTTGACGTGTCAAATGAGACAGTTGGACTAAATGGATAATTTTGAACATTAAAATATAAAAATAGTTAAAAGTGATGAATACATTTTTAGGTAGTTTACAGGGTTTTATTGTTTGTTTGTTTGTATGACAGACATTTACTTGTTTGTAGATCACTGAGGCATATTCTTGACATCCTGGGTTTCCTTAGAGCATGATTTTAGAATAACTGCACTAGATGATTTTTAAGGCTCATGGAATTTTGGGATTCCAATAACGAATAAAGATCCTTGAGGAACTTTCTACCTCCACCCTAATCTCTTAGGCTATTTCCCAAACTCCAAACCCACAAACATCCAGCTTAGAATCTTTCATCCCCACACCATCTGTGTGCCCATTACCAATTGGTTGTGCAAGTGTGCACACACACATGTGCACATACGTGCATGTATATTTCCATATTCCAAAAAACAAATAAGAAATATAATATCCTGGCTTGTGGCATTCTATCGTTTCCCAGAAATTTTAGTATAAAGAATATAAATTCTGATGATATGCTGGGTGCTGATGGGGGCAAAAAAAGTTGACCTCATTTAAAAATTTGTTTTTACTCTATCATAAGGGTTTCAGACTTTTTTTTCCTTCTATTTCATATAGAGAAACAATTTACGTAATATTTTCAGCTTGAATACAGACCATATGTATATGGAACTTATAAATGCAGTTATATACCACATAATGATGTCTCGGTCAACAATGGATTACCTACATGACAGGGATCCTGTAAGATTATAATACTGTGTTTTTACTGTACCTTTTCTGGTGTAGATACACAAGTACTTACTACTGTGTTACAGATGCCTGCAGTATTCAGTTCAGTAACATGCTATACAGGCTTGTAGCCTAGGGGCAGTAGGCTATATCACATAGCCTAGGATTATGTAAGTACACTCTACGATGTTCACACATTGACAAAATCGCCTAATGACACATTTCTCAGAATGTTTCTCCATTGTTAAACAATACATAATTATATTTTAGGGAGTCTGTGTGCTATAAAATTTTTTTTTCCAATTTCAAATCTTTGTTATTTATATAATTCTCAAAGGTTGTTTTCCTGCCTGCATCGAGGTATTTTGACTAGATTTTTAAAATAAAATTATTTGTCTTAGAAGTATCGATAGGCCTCTTTATTTCCTCCCTTCCCACACTTTTTGCCTGTGCTGGGATCTGAACTTTGATCAGCCTGTATTCCCCTGTTATTTTTCTCAGAATACATCAGTACATTCCATTGCCAATCTTTCTAGAGACACTTTCTCCTCATCTGGACCTTTGTTTAGCTTGTACAAATACACAGGAATAAAAATCATTTCTTGGCATTTTTACTTTCTGAAGGAATAGTTTTTATCTCATTTCTATTGTTCATCAAATCTTTGCCTTCATAATCACATGGTTTTTCTTTTTTTTCTTGAAGATAAATGGAACAGAGAATCAGATCCAAGAATTAAATTTGAAGAAGAGGTAGAATAACCTCTACCCAAGTTTCTGACAAATGTACATATCTAGGTAACATGTTTACAGGTTCTGTTAGGAAGGATTATTTCTCCTGAAGATTGTTCTTAGTGCTGTTAGTGCACCATTTCTTAGTGAACCTGAAAGTCAGTGAGAAGAAAATAATTTATATAACTGTCTCAACCCAGAACCGGAGTCCCATATTTCCAGCAGTGGGGATGGTTGTAAATTCCTTTTACAAATTCTTTATTTATCCAGCAATTTTCTGCAGTGTTTCAATATTTTGAAACAGAGGACAGCCTAATGGCTATTTAACATAGAGAACATAGAGAACACGTATTTTCCTTTCCTAGGTGGTTTTCTTTGAGCCATTCAGCTGTGCATATAGCCCTTTACACTGCTTTGTTTCTGAATGCCAAGTGGTGCATTCTACCACATGACTTCATCTCAGTGTAATCCGACTCAAACCATGAAGGCTGAGGAATGTGTCTCTTATCCCCCGCACCTGAGTATGAGTTCCTACAAGACAAGAACTCATCTCTCAGAACTGAGCATTCCCCACACCTGAGTATAAGTTCCTACAAGGCAGGAGCTCATCTCTCAGAACTGAGCAGCACGTAGGGTGTGTGGTGGGCCCCTAATATGTGCTGGTTGAATGCATCACCAGATTACTAGAACATATGTTTCAGAAGTTGCTTTAGATGAGGCTTCATTAGGAACTTTCTGAATGTCTCAAGATATTGTGATTTGACTGCTTTTCAGAAACTTGGAGCAGCTTTTTGGTTGTTTCCAGTTCCATGCATCAATTATGTGTCTGAAGTTTCTCTCCTACTGTGCGTGGCTTTGATGCCACCCCAAGCTTTGAGCTTTCTGTATTTCCTTGTCAGAATATAACACTTTATCTCATTCTTGGTCTGGCCTGTTCACCTCAGACACTGATGTGAAAAACAAAATCCTTTTCATTTACTTTCCCTCTGTCATGTTCATCCCCATGTTTAGCTGTGGTCATATCGAGTATCAGCCCACACCCTGCAGAAATGATCAAAGGTCCTGTGATAGCTGCCAGGACAGTGGTATACTCACCACAGACTAGTTTGGGGACATTCCAGGCAGGGGAACAACTATTTTCCCTCCTGTTTTAGTTCCAAGATCCTTCAGCAAATGAAGCCAGCATGTCTCTGCATTGTGTTTTATATTATTTCTGGGCAGGAATCACTATGATGTGTTATCCCTGTTAGCACCAATGTTCCTAACAGTTGGCCAGCATATAGCCATAGGTAGAGGAGTTGACAAGTTTCACATGTTTTTCTTCACTTTGCTTCTCCCTATTTTTCCCTTCTGTGGACTTCTCTCGGCACATTTCTTTCTAAATTGTTTTTGTTCTTTATTATCTCATCATGACATCTATCGAAAGATGTTGCCAGGTCAAGATCTTAGGGTGGTGGATAACCCCTAGAGCCTCCTTAGAGTCACATATTTAGTTAGGATCTGCTTTAGGGTATTAGGAATAGTGAGGTAGCCCCAGTAAAATTTCTACATTTGTTTTCTTCCTGTTTCACGAGTCACCTCCAGTTTGCCTTTACAGATGACAATGAGGTTGGACAGGGCCTTTCCCTTCTCATTAGCTATATTTTTAGATGGTGACAGATGACAACAATAAAAATAATTATCTGCTGCATGCTAAATCGGTGCCAGGCAATGTTCTTTGTCTTGTACATGGATATTTTGTTTAATTCCCACAGTGACTGTATGGATTAAGTGTTATTCACCTAATTTCTTCAGAGGCTTCTAATTGCTGTTCTTGTATGCTTACTAACCTGATATTTATGGCCTATTCCTGTCATAACATGTTGATTTTCTGAGCCTTAATAACTTTCTCCTCATTTTAAAAATATCACATTTATTATATACCCTATTGATTGATGGAGATGAAGAGGAGGATTATAACTATATTATTTCATTTTCCCATTCAATGATTTTGATGCTTCCTATAAATTCAAGGTGGCAAAGGGAAAGAAAGGTAAAATGCATGTGGAACCATTTCTCTTTTGTTTTCGCCTTTGTAAGGATACCATCCTTCCATAGTTTCTCCTTACTCCTGTTTTTCTCATCCATCTCATCCCAGCCCTAACCACAGCTTCACATCTCTCTCACCCCCTTTCCCAACTTGTCTTTCAAACCTGTGACTTACTGCTAATTCCCTTGGTTAGTTGATGAATAATCTCAGAAACAGAGCAGTGAAACAACTTGCCAGGTTTACAGAAATTAGAAATACACCAGAGAAATAAATGAGCATTGGAGCTTATCCTTCTTGAGGCCCAGCTCAAATCTTACTGCCTCTGTGGAATCTTCCCTGAGTCCCCCTCCACTTTCTCTAAAGGCAGAGTTATTCCCTCCTGCCTCTGTTATCTTGGGTCACTTTATATATCCCCCAGCACAACATTTATCTCAGGATATTATGACTGGAGGTTTATTTCTTTTCGCTGTTAGATCATGAGGCTCGTTACGGCAATCACTATGACACTTCTCCATGTATACCTTGGGTCTAGAATAGTGCTTGGCACATGGTAGATGCTGGATAAAAGTTTGTTCTGTGAAAACTACATCCATGCTCTATAGTTGGCTGCTATTGTATTCTTGTTTTCTGAGGTCCTGCTTCATACGGATCCTGTTGTTTAGTGGGTACTGATCAATAGAGTAGGGTACTCTTATTGACTCAGAAAAATATATAAGACAATGTGTGTCCTAATCCCAGAAGTTTTATAACAAAGATTCCAATTTTAAGTTCAAAGATTCCAATTTTAAGTTCAAAACCTTCAACCAAAACCAGGCCTAAATCATTCATGGAATCTCCTTTACAAATATCCTTTACAAAAACTATAAAATGAGTTTAAACATGAAGGCCAAATTTTAAGATGAAGAGTTTTGTATTTATGGCTGAGGTTTTCTCAAGGCAGTGAGAATTTTGTGCACACACACACGTATTTGCTGCTAGAGGTTATTTTATGTGGTTTTGTAGGCTTTCAATTTACATATAAAATATTACCAAATTGTTTACCTCCATGAATTTGTGACATAATTTCAGCTTGACCTGTGGTAACTTTCCCCATGTAGGTACAGAAGGAGACACACCGTTATCCCAGATTTTAACTCATAAACAGAAGTAAGTTACTAAAGGAGTCAGGAGAGAACAAAAAGAGAAATGGCTTTGCTTCTAATAGAAGAAAGCAAGCAAACATTGATTTAATCAATTGATATACTTTTAAGTAAGAGAACAGATGTTTTCTGTTAGGTCCCTGGTGAAAATTCAGTAGGCGCCAGTGATACTTTAGGACCAGTGGCTTCTGATAAAAATTGAAAGGAAGCTCTGGGCTGTTCTTGCTAAATGGGCTTTTGCACAGCAGGCCTGTCACTGTGGTATGACTTTTCTCTTGAATGGGAGTTAGCACTCCCTTCCTTGTGCATTCATGCTCACTTTCTCACTTCCCATTCACATTTACCTTGTATCCCTTAGAATAGGATATTTTGCTTCTCTTATGTTATTTGAAAATATTAATTGGAAAGAATTATATTTTCTACCTATTTGGGTCCAGTTTTCTGGCCCAGCAGAAACACCTGTAGTGTCTTCTGACCTTCCATGGGTTATAACCTTTCTGAGCAGTTGAGCTTCAGAAGTGGGTGAGGTGTCTGTCTCCTGATGCTGTCTTCATAACCTACCCAACTCCCTGAGCTTTGCTATGGAAACATTAACCAGAACCCCACTCACTAAAACTTCAAAGGCTTCCTCTGAAGGTTTCTGAGTCTACATTCTCCAAAATGCCAGCTTTTCTTTTTCAGCTTCTTGAAAATCACTTGCAGTAATATGAGCCTTTTCCTTCTCATAAACACCCCAATTATGTTCATATTCTTGGAATTTTGTAGCTGAACATGATTTGTTCTTATGCTTCAAGTAATACCTTATCTTCATTGTCATTCTTTTTTCCTAATTAGCCACCCTCTCACCCATCACTTGACAAACAACTCTGTGAGACTTGAAACTCCTTATGATTGGGAAATGTCCTATATGATTTTAGGTCCTGGGCAGAGCGTGGCTCCTAGTATGTCAGGGGTGTCCAGCAAATGTTTGTTGAATGAAGCCAGATGTTTCTTTCATACTAACTTATTAAAACCCGTGTTTAGGCAGGCTACCTTAGTCCATCATAAACTTCCTACTGAATACATCAAGATAGCTAGATAGTCAAAGAAATGTGTTCCTTGGTCATATTTACCATAATGAATTCTCCTCTTATTGACCATGCATTTTGCATTATCTGATCTATACATCCATTTGGTCTATACATCCACTTGCTTACAATTAGTCTGTATTGAGCAACAACAATAATAATATCTAGAACTACACAATGATTATTCTTGCAGAATGAACTAGCCTTGAAAATTAATATAGCACTAGCATGCTAAGAAGGAATTTTACCATCTAGTACGTCTATTCTATGGGAGATGAAATAAGTGACCACTTTTTGATATCTGCCCAGAAAAATTGGCACCTACTTGGAACAGTATTCTATTGCTTGACTAAATTAAGTGGAGGGATGACAAGGATACTATTGACACAAGGAAACTCTTCCATAGTTTCCTTCCCAATGCATCTGTACTGGGTTTTTTTCTGATTTTCACCCCTCAGTCTCATCCTTTATCCTGTCCTTCAAACTAAAACATCTGTGGTAGGAGCTGGTGAATGTTTCTGAAGCAGGAGTCCGAGGAATGCTTATTTGAATGGGATTGACTTCTTGCCCTCCCCCAGGGGCAGAGGTGTTGATGGTTTCCATCAGTAATGACCTCATAGGAAAGCTGTGTGCATTGCAAATACCACCTCTACACCTGGCACAGATTCATGAAGAAGCTAGAGACTGAGTATAGGTGATCATCAAGACAGAATTAGTCTTTCTCCAATCTGGGCAATTTGTTGGCCCCAATCTGGAAGCACATTGGGAAAAATCATAGCAGAGTCTGTTTAAACTGTATCATCCCTCTGGAAACAGAGACACCTGATTTCCCAGGCTTTATTTAATATTTAATGTGCATAATTTGGAAATGTTAAAATAACTTTACTCCTTCTTAAAAATCTCACAGTTAGTTACTTATTATCTCTGCATGCATTACCTCATTAACCAACCCACATTTGGCAAACAACCGCTATGAGGTAAGTACTATGTGAGCAACAGAAATACAAGGGAGAGTAAAACCAGAATTGCCCCTGCCCTCGTGAAGCCTTTAGTCTATGAGAGAGATAGATCTCAATTAAATAATCACACAATTGTACAAATGGAGATAAATATGATGAAAGGAAAGAATGTTCTCAGAAAACATCTAGCAGAACAACTTTCATATAGTTTTGGGTCAAGGAAGGATTGTCTGAGCTACAAGATTTAAAGGAAGAATGGAAGCTAACCAGATGAAGTGGGTAGAGAGCAGAACTTTCCAGGCATAGAGAGCAATATGGGCTATGAGACCCTGTTGCAGGAAGCAGCATGGAATATTCAAGAAGTGTGTAAACATGGTTCAGATGAATCTTGAAGGGTATGCAGGTGCAAACCATTGTTCAATCAAGTTTAGCCTAAAGCTGCTCCTTACATGTTTTAAGTGTGGCCTAAAGGATTTTCTGTACATTGTGAACTAGAACAAGTAGAAGTGTAAACAGACCATAGCCTACACTTGTGACAATCATTGAGTTTCAGCCAATCAAATGTAGCCAATTGCTCAAACTGTGTTCAAATAAGGCAAACCCCAACCTGTAACCAATCCAGCTGTTTTTGTACCTCACTTCCATTTTCTGTACATCACTTTCCTATTTCTGTCCATAAATCTTCTTCCACCACATGACTGCGCTGGAGTCTCTGAGCCTACTCTGGCTTGAAAGGCTCCCCGGTTTGTGAATCGTTCATTGCTCAATTAAACTCCTTTAAATATAATTCGGCCAAAGTTCTTATTTTATCACCATGCAGATATTTATTATCTTCCTACTTTTTTGATAACCTGGTTGGTTTCAACTCCATTCCAGTGTCCCAGTAAAAAATCCAACTCCAAGTGGAGGGCAGAGAGACTTGATGAGCAGATGACTGTGACTGAACCTTTGCCTCTTTCTAGCACTGTGTAGGTAGCAATAATAAAACCTGTCATAGAATGGGGAATACTAGGCAGAGAGGAAATGCAGCCAATTAGCTTATCTATTTTATTTCTATTGTTGGGGCTGGATCCTTAGAAGGAACAACTTCTCTACAAAGGGAACATCATATTCTTTCAGGCAAGAACAATTGTAGCTCATACCTTTTGTTCCAGTATAATATATAATATATATTATAAGTCCCTCCCTTTTGTTACAGTTAGTTACATTTGCTTTTGTGAGATTCTCAGTAAAAACAAAGACCAACAAATAAAAAACTCCTTCAAAAAATTGGTTGCAAAAAATGTATCTAAATCTTCACTCCTCCATGTATGAACACATTCTGTAATAAAACTTTGAAGCTCCTGTCATGATGAAGTGGAGTCTATTTTCCCACAGTTTGAATCTGGGCTGTCCTCATGACTTTCTTTAGCCAATAGAATGCTGTGGAAGTGACTGTACTGAGTTCTGAACCTAGACTTCCAATGACCTTGCATAGTTTTGCCCTTCTTTCTTGGAATCCTGCCCTGCATGATAACAAACTAGGCTGTTGTGATGGAGAATAAGGGACCATGTGGAGCAAAGCTGAATTGTCCTAACTATCTCCCTGGACCAACCAATCAGGCTATCTCCCTGGCCTGCTAGTTGACTATAGATGCTTGTGCAAGCCAAGATCACTTAGTTGAGTCTGGCATAAATTGTACCAGCAGACTCATGAGCTGAATAAATCATTCTTTTAAGTCACTAAACTATAGAATAATATTATGCAGAAAAATAATTCCTAGTGGTTACTTATTTTTATTTTATTTAATAATTTATTAAGTTATTCACAAAGTATTTGAGTACTTTCTATATGCAAACTACTGTTTTAGGCTTTAATGGGATAAATGAATAAATAGATGTAGTCACCATCTGCAAAGGAATGTGATAAAACTCCTAAGAGGAAGTGAACAAATGCAAAAGCAAGGTGAAGAAGTGCTAAATTTGGGCCAAGTTGCCAAATCAGTGCAATTTGAAATGTAGCTTTAAAATTTAAGTGTAGCTTTAAAATCCCCTAATTGATTGATGGAAGACTAGCGTCTAGCAGGAAAAAACAAGATGGTGTGATCTGAGAGCAGGGGAAGCTTCTTTGAAATCAGTTTCAAGTGATGTGGTCTGAGGGTCTTTACTGAAAGCAGTAGGCCATCTCAGCTATTCACTTTCTTCTACTGAGGATAGAAGTAAGACCTACCAATAGAATGCTGTCTTTTATTGTTATATAATTAGAAGCAAATATTGCACAGTACACATAAAATAATAATGCCTACAGAATTTTTAATACACTGAATATATTTTTGTAAAGGTCTCACCACTGTAAGTTTTATTCTGAGTTGATTCCAATACTAGTTCTAAGACTTTTTGCCTGAGCATATAGTCACTGATATGAAGAATTGACTCTAAGTTTCCAACAAATGCCAAATAGCTCAGTATTTCCAAACATAGTATTTCAAGAACTGGTATTTCAAGAACTGTTTTCAGCGACAAATGTTTGTTTCTAGAGCAATGTTGAACACATAATAGAGACTCAAAAATAATTATTAACTTGTATTAAACTAAAAACTTTCCATTTTGTTAGGAATGAAGGAATAAATAGTTGACTAATTTCTTGTTAGTTTTGCATTTCAGTAATCTCTTGCATAACCAAACGGTTAAAGGATAAAATATTCTGGCTTAATTAAATGGTCTGACTAGCAAAAGACTAACATTTATTGTGTATATTATGGATTTACTTAAAAATAATGAAAATTCAGTAATAATGCAAGCACTAAGTAATAATTGAGTTTGTCTTTTTTATAGTTATCAAATTTCATTGCACAATATAGTAAGCACTATATAGTATTACTGAGATTTATGGATGTTTGAGTTCCATACGAATTTCTTACAAAAAGCTGTTACCTATAATATTATACCCATACAATCAGAAATCAAATTATAAGCAATTCTGAATTGTTCACTTTTATCTTACTGTTTTAAATATTAGTGCACTAGTGTTTAATGGTCAAAATGGGAAGCTAATGTGTAATGTAGAATGTCCCTTCCTGCATTGAAAAAATTTATTTTCTCCAGATGTGTAACAAGCCTTTTATATATTTTATTATTTTGTCTGTAACCATGTAGTCATGCATACCACAAATGTCAGGTGCTTTGAAAAGATTCATTTGGAATTAAAATAGTCTAACAGAGAGAGAGAGATCAAATATAACTTAGCAGAGAGAAAGTCAAGTCAAATTATACATATCCAGCTTAAAATTCAGCCAGAGCAAAGAAATTTCCAACATTACAGCATGGGTTTGCAAGAAAGGCATTTCAGTAAGATAGATTTTGTGAAGGCAGGAGATTAAGAAATTATGTTATTTTGTGTAGAACATTTATGATAAAAAATATGAGTGTTGTACTTAGGTTAGTACATAGGATAAGGCTTCAGGAACTCTAGATTTTAAAAATGTACCAAGGTCATTATTATCTCTATTTTCAAGTTAAGGTAAATCAGAGACAGCTGGAAACTTTGTTCAGCCCGAGGAAATATTCAACTAACTAACCAAACAACTGCTCAGTGAACTATATTCCTAGGATGTTCAACATTGTGCATGTTCCTGGGTTGCTCTCAAAGTATAGCAGGTTAGTACAAAGCCAAAGGCCTTCAAGCACCGTCAGTGGCATTCACATTTAGCTGAATTTAAAGGTGTATATGACTGAGCCACTAAGTAGCTGTGTGTCTTTGAAGAATTTCTTTAGCCTCTCTGGGGCTCTAAAATGTGGCAACATTTTGATTTACAAAATTATAAATCTTTTTGGGTTCCACAAATCATCAAAGTCAAAACATGGCCTTTATTTTCTTTCAGACCAAGTATCCTTTTGAGACAACAAAGGAAATAACATATAGCCAGGCTGTACAGTTATTCCACTTGTGAATATATCACCTAGCATGACCTTGAGGATAGGTAAGTCTTCCAAATATGGTTGTTGATTATTTGACATCTTGTGATGTATTTCTCTCAGCATTTAAAGAGCATTATCAGCCCTGGCCTCAGCCATCTAGAAGAGCTGATCTGGCTTTTGCTTTTCTTCAATGGTCACATAATCTATCTAGTTAGAACCCATACAGATTACTGTCACTGTTTACCGTCAGTGCTTTTAATTAGAGTTCTTTAATAGGTATTTTATTAGCTCACATAATGCGACTTTGCATTTTAGAAAATAAAAATGCCTAGGAAGCTCTTGGGGTATAATACTGGTAACATTATCATGACATGGAAAAAGCTTTGTGCAGGACCCCTGTATGCTATAATAAGTTAACAGGGGAATAATAAAATGACAGCATTTAAGATATGAGGGTTTTTCACATGTTATCTAATCTGTTCTTTGACATAAGCCTGTAAGGTAGGTATGATTATCTCCATTTTACAGGGGAGGCGAGATCTTGCTCATTCATTCACATATTCAGTGCATACTTATGAAATTCCCACACTAGGCCCAGCACTGCTCTAGGTGTTAAGGTAAAAACAGTAGAAGGATGGGAGGAGAATAAGATTCTTCTTTCCCTGGAGGTGCATTCTTGGGAGTGGTGTTGACAGGAGATATAAGCATTAAACAAGTAACAAATACATAAATCATTTCAGATACTGTTAAGTGTTAGAAAGACAACGACGGGTAATGTGAAGATTGACTGAGGCATAGGGTGGGGACAGCGTACATCAGAGGAGGATCTCCACGGAAAGGTGACATTGGAGTTGAGATCTAACTTGTCTAAGTAGAGCAACTAGGATTTAAACTTATGGTTCTTTTAGTGTTTGATACTTTATGTTTATTTTAAGAACATTTGCTATGGACATTAATGTACTTACACATCTATATTCATAACAGAAAAATTTAAGAAGCTTATAAGTACCTATATCCTTCCTCCTCTTGAGATTGTTATTAAGGCCAAATAAAAAATGCAAAGAATGTAAAAGCTATAAAGAATTATGTACACTAAAGCTTTATCCTTATTGTTTGCCTTGTAGTCTGGTATGAAATGCATGCTGAGAGAGAAGAAACAGTAAAGGAATGAAATATGCATGCAATTTCAACCAAAAGCAAAAGTTTAGTAACTTCACCATAGATAAAATGTATTAAATACCATTTTTTATTTTTCTGCCTCAAAATGTCTTGAAGAAACAGCATTTTAAAGACAAAATTAACATCAATAATCCACAACCCAATTAAAATGGTGCTTATTATTTTGTTCTTTCAATTTTTATGCATATTTTAATAAAATTAAATTCATATTTGTACATACAAACTTTTTTTTACTTTACATTTTCGAGTCAAAAATCTTACTTTTATTACTGACAAAATTTAGGCTAGAGTAATAGCATAATATACAGCCCAGTGAACTTTCTAGTACTAAATTTCAGAATAAGAAAAAATAATTTTATCAGTCAAGGCCTGTCAGAGTTTTTTTTTTTAAAGACTTTTATTTTAGGCTCAGAGGCTTTGTGTGCAGAGTTGGTACATGGGTAAATTGCATGTTGCTGAGGTTTGGTGTATGAATGATCCATTCCCAGGTAGTGAGCATAGTACCTGGAGATAGTATTTGAACTCTGACCCCTGTCCCTCCCTCCTTCCTCCCTCTAGTAGTCCCCAGGGTCTATTGTCTCACCTTTATATATGTATTAGTCCATTCTTGCACTGTTATAAAGAAATGCCTGAGACTGGGTAATTTATGAAGAAAAAATATTTAATTGGCTCACAGCTTTGCAGGCTGTGTAGGAAGCATGATGCTGGCATCTTCTTAGCTTCTGGGGAGGCCTTAGGAAACTTATGATCATGGCGGAAGGTGAAATGGAAGCAGGCACATCTTACATGGCTGGAGCAGGGGCAGGAGCGAGAGAGAGTGGTGAAGGTGCTATACACTTTTAAGCAACCATATATCATGAGAACTCACTTGCTATTATGAGGATAGTACAGAGGGCGATGTGGTAAACCATTCATGAGAAACCACTCCTAGGATTTAATCGCCTCCCAGCAGGCCTCATCTCCAACATTGGGGATTACAGCTGAACTTGAGATTTGAGCAAGGACACAAATCCAAACCATATCAATATACATGTGTACTCAATGTTTAGCTCCCACTTGTAAGTGAGAACATGTGGTATTTGGTTTTCTGTTCTTGTGTTAATTCACTTAGGATTATCGCCTCCAGCTGCATCCATGCGGCTACAAAAGACATAATTTCATTCTTTTTAATGGCTGCTTAGTAGTCCATGATGTATATGTACCACATTTTCTTTTTCCAGTCTACCATTGATGGGCATCTAGGTTGACTCCATGATTTTCTATTGTGAATAGTGCTGTGATGAACATACGAGTGCATGTGTTTTTTTGGCAGAATAATTTATCCTTTAGGTACACACCCCGTAATGGGATTGCTGGGTTGAATAATAGTTCTAAGTTCTTTGACAAACCTCCAAACTGCTTTCCACAGTGGTTGAGCTAATTTACATTCCCACCAATGATATACAAGCATTCCCTTTTCTGTGCGACCTTGCCAACGTCTGTTATTTTTTCTCTTTTTAATCATAGTTATTCTGACTGGTGTGAGATGGTATCTCATCGTGGTTTCGATATGAATCTTTTCTCATGTTTTTTAAACTTCATGGAACATAATTTGTAATGGCATAAAGGAGTTCATCATTTCGCTATATACTATTGTATTTAACGGTTCCCCATGTTGAACATTTAGCTTCATCCAATTATTTTGGCATTTTAAATAATGTTGAAATGATTATCTTCATACACATTTGTTTGCAGCATAATGTTCTTAGGGGAGATTTCTAGAAGTGAAATGACCGTCAAAACAAAGGAAATTCTCATAGTAAAAAATGTGAACATTTCATTCACAAAGTTTTTGTGTAGAAGTTGCTGCGTGGTTTTAGGCTCTCTTGCAAAGCCAAGTTTAACATTCTGCTTCATTCTGTGCTACTCTGAGTGATAGAATCACAAGTAAAACTCTCTTCCCAGTGGGAGTTAAACTTATCAAGTCTGATGGTTATTTGTCTAATATTATGTTAATAATACCTGTTTAAAGCAACATTTGAGTCCATGTCCAATGGTAATTGATATTCACAGAGTAATATTGAAACATGGCAAAATCCTAATCAGTCATCAAAAATGAATAAATTACGTTCAGTGGAGTTTTGCATTATGCATTTATAATACTGTGTTTTATATAGAGAGAGTTGTATTCACAATTTTCTATATATTTAAACATAAAAGTTATTTTGTGTCTATATGGTAACCTTTTATTAATCATAATAAATAATCCCTGAATTTAGCCCCTAAATATAGGTTTCACAACAGAGTTTATTACATAGTATAACGTATTTTATTCCTACACCATGAAGGAGAAGGGGAGTATCGGATGAGTCATCCCTCTATTCTATGCCATTTTACTCTTCCCAAAAATAAACTTTTATCAACTTTGTTTAAAATATTATTTATATTAAAGTCTATCTGAATAGACGTGCAGCCTGTCCGGTAGCCTGAAGGGATTAGCAAATTATAATGGAGCTGAAATATGACAATTTTAGCAGATCAGTGTTCCCCTCTGAACGCTAAAAATATGCATCAAACTACACTAAGAAGAGGGATGTTTATTTGAAACTCATCCAAACAATCTGAGACCTCTACATGGAAATCTTGAAGAAAAGATTTTTCCACAGATTTCTATTCTCCTCCTTCTTACTTTTACATGTTCTAGGAAAATAGTATTAAACAATCTATTCGGCTTTGCTGCCTGCAGTGAAAACAGAAAATCAAATGTTGTTAGCGAGGGAAAGAAAAAGAGAAGGGGAAATGTCTACTAGAAGTAATTTGAATTTGGCTGATATTCATATGCAAGAGAAAAAGGAAAGAAAGAATATTGTACCTTAAATGAGATATATTTGGAATCATTTTGGATGTATATAACTGAACTTTACATAGAAGATGAAATAAAAGCATACACAAATTATCCAGTACCACCTTCATTCTTTATCCATTTGCATTAGGCAATGGCAAATGTGTAGTTCATTCATTGAGCTTATCTCCAAGTGTAGCTAGAGGAAAAAACGTTTCCTTTCAAATAACCTATTTTTTATATTCCAGATTTCTTTTAAAGTCCAAATTGAACAAACGTTTAACTCTTAAAGGTGGGTCATGTTGTCTGATGTGGGGTTTTGAATTTTGGTTTTCTGCTTATTGATTTGGGACATTAATCCCTCTCTTTATACATGATAGAACTGGAATACATAATTTATCTTTAAGATCACTTCTACTACTTTTTTCTTAAGAAAATTAAAACCCACAAATTTATAGTCACTTCATGTATCTCTTCTGCTTTTTGTCTCCTTCCCCATATTTTTAAATTTGCCATTGCTTGAGTGTTTGATTCTTCTATAGAGGTAGAAAAACAAATTAGCTTGCATCCTCTCTGCTCTATTAATTTCTGATGTACTTGAGGGTGGACACTGTCTTTTGTTTCTTCTGTACCTTCCCCAAAGTCAATCATTTTTCTGCAAGAGGAGTGTCTAGCCCTGTTTTTAACTGACTAGCATCTTCAGAAGCTCCTCGTGGAATATTATGAAGGAATAAACAGAGGTATATATATGATCATTGAGTCTCCACTGCTTTTCATGTATGTATGGTGGGCTCAGGAGGTCATATATCCAAATTCTAAATATTGGAGAGGCCAGAGTCTTTATTCTCACTTTCTTACAGTATTCTATCAAACTCAACAAACCACCCCTTTAGGATTTCCATCCGGAGCTAGGAGAAGTGCTCATGGTTTTCTTTCTTTCTTTCTTTCTTTTTTTTAAGATGTAAATTTGATCTCATTGGACACTGCCAGCATCCAGAACCGTGTTCCCTAAGGAAGCCTCTACCCTTTTCCCTGGGGTCACTGAAGGACAGAGCTGTGATTAATCATGCTTGCCACTAGAGGTCAGTGCTTACCATTCACAGAGTGTATTATACACTGGCCTTTGGAGTTCTGAAGTCCAGAGTTTAAAGAGTATTTGAAGTTTCTTTGTGTTGTTAGTTGAGACTAATGGACTCTCGGTCATTATGAATTGTGTATTATATGCAGGCTCTATTAGGAATAATTCGAAATGATAATTCTATTTTCAAGTATTTTTTCGTGTTATTTCACGTTCCTGGATATAGATCAACTGTCTCAGAAATTAACAAGTTCTTGCTCTACAGAATCTCTCAGTGGTCTTTAGGTTTTCTCACTTTCTCCTTTTTCAGAATGTTATCATCGGCATCAGTTGATAAGTAGGGTGAGTAAATGTAGAGGATAAGGTGGTGATATTTGAGGTACTTTGACAAGGTTCTTCTATTCTTACCTAACTTAAAACATTTCTTCCCTTTTCTGGTATGGAGGCTTCTCATTCTGTCATCAGGCATCAGTCCTTTTAAATCAAATCACTTAGCTGTAGTTCTTTTTACTACAAATATTTATTATGTGTACATAATATGACAGGAACTGTGTCTTGATTTTAAGCTTCGATAATTCACTTATTTTAAATATGATCTGAATGAGGTCCTGCTGGGAAATGGATTCCAGTTTATATCTATTTGATAGAGCTCATTTGGCTGTTCAGCTGTACTTCAGTGAGCTGGCTTTCTAAGTTCAGCCTTGGTTCAGCCTTGGCTATACAGGCAAGGCTGTAACGTTTGTTGAACACCTACTGTATGTAAAGTATTTCTTGTATATAGTATCTCATTTAATGCTCACAGCAACCCCTGAAGTAGAATTGCTTATTATCTCTATCTTACTGATGAGGAGACTGAGCTTCAGAGTTTAAATAACTTGCTCAAGATCACACACAGCTTGTTAGAGAAAGGGCTAGGATTTGAATCTAGGTCTGCTTTTCTTTAAAGCCCATGTTTTTTCCCCTAAGTGTTAGGTTGCCTTATGTGGTATTCATAGTAAAGTTGCTGCCCTCTTCCCTTCCCTACTACCGACTCTCTTTCCCCTTCCAGACATCTTTGCATCAAATATGTTGAGGATTTCACGACTTCTAATTTTTACTATTTTAACCTGCTATTCTAATGAGAAAGTGACCTGATTCCAATGTATTTGTTAGCGTAGTTTATTGTCAGTTGCAGAAGATCTGGCATTGAGTCAGGGTGTTTGATCATTATAGTGCCTCTCTCCAAGTCTCCTTACTGTTAACTGAAACTCTGAAAGCTGAGGGCCCTTGTAGCATAGATTGGGTAGCTTAACTAACAGAAATTTATTTCTCATAGCTTTGGAGGCTGGAAAGTTTAAGATCAAGGTACCAGCAAGGTTGCTTTCATTCTGAGGTTTCTTCTTGCTGTGTGCTCACATGGTGAAGAGAGAGACAGGGGAAACAAACTATCTGGTGTCCCTTCTAACAGGATAGTAATTTCATCATGACAGTCTCTCCTTCATGACCTCATCTGAACTTTACCTCCCAAAGGCCCCATTTCCAAATACCATCACATTGGAGGTAAGGGCTTCAGCATATGAATTTGTGGGGGACACAACTCAGTCCATAACACCTCTGAATATTAAATTGCAGTGATTTTTCCTTATCCAAAATATGGGAAGGTGAAATGGCTTTGGAAGGTGAAATGTTAGACAAGCATGTTATTTTTGTTATCGTACTTCACACTTCTGTAGAATTCTGGGTGCGCTGATATAGCAATTCTACTCCACTAGGCACTGAGCTTCTTGAGAAGAGAGACTGGGCCATGCATTTGTATATGACAGACAACTACAGATTAAATGGCATGTGAATGTTGAATGAGTCAGTAACCCTCTCAGGACTAATGCTACCCAATCTGCCTTTTTGGTGTGGTGTAGGGCTGTGGGGGTTATTCCTAGGCTTCCTGTTACTCTTCTCAATTTTTCATATTCTCTTTTTTGTTTCCAAACTGAAGTCAGGTTTGTTGAAGTATACTTTACATACAGTAAAATTCACAGTTTAAAGTGTACAGTTTGATGGGTTTTCATAAATGTATTCAGTCATGTATACTGTTTGCTACCACAATAAAAAATTGAATATTTTCCTCACCCCTAAAAATTTCCTTGTGCTCCTTTGTAGTCAGTTTACCTCTTCTACACCTGTCCCCTAGCAACTACCAATTGAATTCCTGAATATAATTTTGACTTTTCTATGTCATGTAAATATAATCACATACTGTGTTGCCTTTTGGATCTGGTTTCTTTTTTTGAGATCCACCTATGTTTTTGCATGTATCAATAATTCCTTCTTTTTATTGCTAAGCAGTCTTTTATTGTATGGATATGCCACAATTTGTTCATTCAGTAGTTAACAATATTTGAGTTGTTTCTATTTGTTGGCTATTTTGAACAGAGTTTCTATACATTATCTGTTGTGGACTGAATGTTTATATATCCCCAAAATTTATATGTTGAAGCCCCAATCTCTAAAGCAATGGTCTTTGGAAATGGAGCCTTAGGGAGGTAATTAAGTTTAGATGAGGTCATGTGGATGGGGCCATCACAATGGGATTAGTGTCCTTATAGGAAGAGACTCCCAATAGCTTGCTTTCTCTCTTCACCATGTGAGTACATATTGAGAAGATAGCCAACTACAAGTCAAAGGAAGAGGCCTCAGAATGAAACTTACCTTGCCAGTCCCTTGATCTTGAAGCTCTCAGGCTCCAGAACTGTTAGAAATAAAATTCTACTGTTCAAGCTGGCCAGTCAATGGTATTTTGTTATAGCAGTCTGAGCAGACTAATACAATATCTATGCACAGGTCTTTGTTGAAGCATATAATTTTATTTCTTTTGAATAAATACCTAGAAATGAGAATCCTAAAGCACATGATAAGTTAAATATATTTGACTTTATAAGAAACTAACACACAGTTCTCCAAAGTGGCTCTATGATTTTGCATTTCCATTAACAGTGTACGAGAGTGCCCTACATCTAAGTCACCATATGGTATAAGTGTTTGGAAATCTCAGCCATTCTGGAGAGCAGTGATATCTAATTGAGATTTTACTTTGAAATTCCCTAATAAATATTGGAGTTCAGCATCTTCTTATGTACTTATTTGTCATCTTTTCATGTACTTATTTGTCATCTTTTCTTTGATGAAGTATCTTAAAATGTTTTGCCCATTTAAAAAAGTTGTGTTGTTTTCTTATTATTGAGTTATAATCATCCTCATATGTATTCTGGGTACAAGTCATTTTCCAGATATGTGTTTTACAAGTGTTTTATCACAGCCCAAGGCTTGTCTTTTAATTTTCTTAACAGTATGTTTTGAAGTTTTAAATTTTAATGAAGTCTAAAATCAATTCTTTCTTTTGTGTTTTCTCCTGTATTGTTTCCTAAGAAATCTTCACCTAATCATAGTTCAAAAAGATTTTCTCATGTTTTACCAGAAATGTTATAGTTTTGGGTTTTAAATTTAGGTCTAATGATACATCTGAGGTTAATTTTTGTTTAAAGTGCTCTATAAGGATCAACATTCCCTTTTAAAAAAAATACAAGCATCTCTTCTCAAATTTTAAAGAGTAAAATATAGAACTGAGATCTTTCCTTTCTTGCCACATGGTGAGTTACAATTATTTCAATCATAGATTTGATGGAATTTTGTGGTATATTCACTTAAGAATATATTCTGATTTTTTCCTTCATCTATAATCACATGGATACTTACATCTTTGTCTTTTGTAACTCATGGATAATTTTCATACTTAATCATTTAGAAAATATATAAACAAACCAAAGGAAAAAATAAAACAGAAAAAGGCAGCTGTAAGAGGATTAAGAAGGAATTCATCCAAATATACTTTAATTCATTCCAGAATCACTGAGATTCAGAATGCCCTGTGTTATGAGGGAAAAGGCTTTCTAATAAGCCACGGTAAGGGACTAGTGAACATCTCTCAGTTAGAGTCCCTTGAATTTAAGTTCTTTCAGTATGAAAGTATAAAAATGACTTTCAGTAGGATGTATAACAAGTTGTTAGAATCTGTAATACATGGTCGGATTACTTTAATACACACTATAACAATAAGCTATTACATGTAAGACAAAATGTCAGAGGAAACTTTTTATAATAGTTAACATGGCATTGGGAAAAATGTTTTTATTGTGGGTTAGGCACTTAAAGACAGGAAACAAATGGTTAGCATAAATAAGCACTTTCTTAACTGGAAGATGGTAATGGGGACATCCTCTAAAGGATGCTTTTAAATTATATATAGGTTAGTAAATTATCTGAATAATAAAATCGCTAACAGAATTTAACGCCACTATTTTGACTAGAAGAGATGCTCAGTTCATGGGAAATACATTTACTGATGAATTCTCAGTTATGAATGTAAAACAATGACAGGTGAACTTTTAATATATATGTAGGTGTAAGATATCTATTTAAAGAAAAAAAAGAAGTGCAGAATTGATGCCCTTATGGTGTTAATTATACCTAAAAATTGATTTTGGAATAATGTGAATCTGCTCCCCAAGTCACTAAACCAATGGTGTGCCTCATTAAGAAAACTGGAAGCAAATCAGAAAACATCACCCTATGATTGTATAAGAACTGGAATATTCTATATTCTCTTGGTCACCACTCCTCAGAGAAAATAGACGTGGGAGAATCCTGCAGAAAAATAAGTGAAATGATCAAGGGTTTTCTGTATGAACATCGATTAAAGAAATTTGGATGTGTCAGGCTAGAAACATAAAAGCTAAGAGGGAATATGATCAAAGCCTTAATTAAACCTGTCAAATCTATAGCGAGGTGAAATCCAGTCTTGTTCACAAAATCATAAAATATAAGAAGTGAAGTGCATGATATATTGTATATAGTATAGCTTTTTAAAATACTTCTTTAGATAATCAATATGTTTAGCAAGGACATTCTCTTCAATGGTAATTTAGGCGACCTGAATGAATAGTTTCTGACACTAAGATTATCAATGGCTGGTAGAGCCACAAAGCAAGAAGGTTTGAGTGATATCTCTGAACTTAAAAAAATTAAATATATTACTTTTTTTCAGTAAATCCAGAATATATGTTCATTATAGAACATGTAAAAATGTAGATTTAAAATACTCATAGTCTCATTAAGGAAGTAAAAAAACTAATATGTAATCTTTATTCTCCATACATAGTTTTTAAAAATATCTGTGTTCATATATACACACAACTTTTTATGGAACATTACAAAAATAACTTTTCTACATTATTTTAAATATTTAATGTGATATTCCTTTGTTCATAATAATTGGATGAACTTATATAATTACATAATAATTTCTCTGTTTCTGAGCATCGAGGTTGTTGCCAAATTAAGCTGAACTTTTCTAGAGTGATATTAAGAAGAACAGTCATGCTTCTTGAAAAAAATCCATTAAAGAGATATCAAATGCAAGTAGAATTCTGAGTGGAAAATTGGGGAAATGAGGTTATTGCAAGTTGCTTCAGAATCTGTTTACTTCAATAACTATTAATAAAAATAAATAAATAGCATATGCCACAGGTATTTGTAATATAAATTTTAATGTTATGTATGCTGCTGTGATTAATAAAATTTGCATTCATTTGAAAGTATCTTGGAATGTGGAATAGCTATTAGTCATTTATTGTGTCAAAATGCATTAACTAGCATCAAGGGATTTCATAATATTTTTAATTAAAATGAGATTTTCATGCTTTTAAAGATTAGGTATAATTACTCCTTAGTCATCTCTTGAGTGTAATACCAAATACACTCCAGTGGAACACCAGTAATAGCAATAGTTTTACTAAAAGTTTCATTGAAAGCCGTCAGTATGACTGCTTCTATATGGTTTGAAACAATTTGTTTTCTCTTAAACTAGTTTATTTAAGAATAGAAAAGAGAAAAAGTATATAAATTTGCCAATACGATGGGTACTTTTCTTTGGATAAATATGAAGATGAATAACACATAGCACTTTTTTCTCAAGATAATAATCATTTTGGAATAAAATATATAGAGAAGTATAATTAAAATTCCTCTAGTAAGTATGATAGAAAGTCAGAGAAAAAAGACAGACTAGAAAACTCCATGCAGGAAGTAGGATTTAAGTTGGTCATTGAAGGATGGGTATATAGGTTAATGGAAGGACTGAAAATTTTCTTTTCAAAGGGCCTAGTAAGCAAACCCATACCATGGCATGGAGTGGGGAAATTCATTCTATAGGGTAGCAGAAAATGCAGATGGAAATAGAGATGAAAGATGGATGAAAGATTTTAGACTTTATCTTCATGTATAATGGGGCTCTTTGAAGAGTTATTTAATAGTAAGATGACATAAAGAATATAATATTTTTAGATAATTAAATAATGATGTGTATAATAAACTGCAGTGAAGGGAGTCTGAAAGTAAGAATACAAAAAACCATACAGAGAGAGGAGGGAGACAAGGTCACTGTCCATGCAGCTGAATACAATGCCTTAGTGTGTATTTCCCAGCAATATAGGCCAGCAAGGAACCATTCTATTGTGAGTGTGGTTTGCTTCCTTTGCTTTCTCTGAGGAGCTGGAAAGGTATTGCGCTTTCTCACAGCATTGTAGTTTCCGAGGAGTCAAAATTCTTACATGACATCTGTCTTCCCCACTGCGAGTTTTCCAGGAGAACCAGGCAGAATTGGCTACATGACTCAGAAGTCATGTAGCTGTAGCATCACTTCTGCTACACTCAGTCAAAATTGAGTCACAGAACTAGCCAAGACTCAAAGGGGGCACTACACAAGGACATAAATATGCGAAGATGTGGTTCATGGGGAGACACTTTAGGAGACCAGCTATGATATTGTGACATCTGGACCACAATGCATCAAGTCCTTTCACATGCAAAATCCTCTCATCACTTTCCCAAAACTCTGAATTTCATCTCACTCACACCAGCAGGCTCAGGTTTAAAGTCCAGGTTCTCATCAACTAATCAGATCCTCATGTGAAATGGTTCCTCATGTGTTCCTCAAGTGTGGTTCTTCTTAATACAAAGTTCTGTGACTTAAAGAGGTGAATATCTATTCCCACACACAATGGTGGGCCAGCTGGAAAAGAGCCACAGAAGACATTCTTGTTCAAAAGGGGAGAACAAAAGGCATATAAGAATCTCTGGTCAATATCATTTCTTAAATTTAGCCAGAGACTTGTCATCAGTTCCTTGATTAGGGTGCAGTCCTATTCCTTGGACATGATCCTGTATCAGTCAAGGATCAATATGGGAAGCAGAACCACTATGAGTGGTATAGAATGAGGGATTTGCTGAAGGGAGTAGATATTATTCAACTGAGGCAGCTGATGAAGACTTTTCTGTAAGACTGCTGACTCTGCCTGGTGGTCATCTTAAGTTGCCACAGGTCAGCTGTTAGAAAGAAATGACGGACCTGAAGCAGAGAAGAATGAAGACAAACTAGAACATGTGAGGGCATAATGAACCCGGAGGACAAACTGTCCATTCCTCATTGCCTCCAACATTGACAGTGTGGATACTTTGCAGAAGAAGCCAGTGCCCTTCTCCACAGAGGTGCATACACCCAGCTCAGGACTCAGACAAGCCCAAGGAGTTTCAGAAGGAGCCAGAGCTGAATGGGATGTGCTTGGAGATAAAGCAGAGTGGCTGAAGTTGACACACCACATCCTTTCTACGTGGATGTTAGTGACCCACTGGATTTTCACTAGACCAGAACCTCAGCCTCAGGGCCATGAAATTATGGCCAAAGAACATCATTTTCATGACATCTGCCACAGGAGAAGATAACCGGTACAAAAGTGAGAAAATAGAAAGACAGAGAACAACATAGTGCCATGTCTTATTTTTCCCACCACACCCATTCAACTCTTTTAAAGTGCCTGATGGTGAGTGCTCATTTTGATCTGTCCCCAGGTGTCCTGTAAAAGGACTCAATAAGTTTTTTCCCTGTTATAATTTTTCTCTAACTGGCTCAAAGATATTTTGAGCAAGATTGCACTAAGAGGTCTAATATTGAGTTCTGATGTATTTCTGTGAAAGAACATTCTGGATTTCAGTTGTTACTGGGAGAGAATATTCTGGATTTCAATTATTGCCCTGAGAGAACATTCTGAATTTGAATAGTGGGAAAATAAAAGTTTCTGAAAAACTACATTTATTTTCATTGTCCTGCCATGGTTCTTTCTTTGAGAAAAACATGGATTAATGAGAAAATATAACATAATAGAAAAAGCTCAGGAAACTTGAGTCCTGGATCTGCTGTGTGACTTTCAATGATTCTGGATTTTTTTTTTTAATCTGTAAGTGAGATTTTACTGATTATCTCTGTGGAAGTAGGTTCAGCAAGAAGATGAAAATTTACTAAAGGAAACATGGCCCCCAAATATGATTCTTTCCTTTCAAGCATGTTTTACTTCTATCCGTTGCTGTGCTGGTTGAGTGCCAGCATGGTATTAGAATTGCTGTCCTCTTCAATACTCCACATCTTCTCACAATTACTCATCTCTCAAACCAGATACTAACAGTGTGTCCACGGCTACTCAGTATTTCCACTTATCTGATTCTCCTTGCAGAGAGGAGGAAACGAAAAGTGAATGGTAAAAATAAATTGTAGGATTATGTAGAGCAGGGGTGTCTAATCTTTTGGCTTCCCTGGGCCACAATGGAAGAAGAATAATTGTCTTGGGCCACACATAAAATATAGTAACACAATGATAGCTGATGGGATAAAAAAAACCACAAAAAACCTCACAGTATTTTAAGAAAGTCTAAGAATTTATTTTGGGCCACATTCAAAGCCATCTTGTGCCACTTGCAGCCTATGGGCCATGGGCTGGACAAGCTTGATATAGGGGGTTGTAATAATATTAACATTCTAAAATTTTAGGGAGTATTATATACTATTTTAATGTCCCTTTTCAAACATTTCTAACTGACCGTGAATAATAAAATAATCAGACAATGCAATTCACGTGGATTTATAAATGACTTGTAAAAATTAGCATAGGTGAAAATCCTTTCTAAATGCAATTAAAATTATTTTCCTAATAGCTGATTTCAGGAGAACATTCAGGTAGTCCTTTGTATATCAAGAATGTGTTCTGCCTGATGCTCTAAAAGATTAAGACTTAGGAAGATTATTTTAATCAGCACATAGACTAATGTTGCATATTTCACGAAGTGTCCTTACACTGTAAACGAACCCATTCCAGGAGGATATTTATGGCTTTTGTGGGCAGCACACACTGTCAGCTGAAGGTCAATGAGGCTTAGGTGGGGGAAGGAAAGTAATGTTATTCAATTTATTATTATTCTCTGACCCTCCACCTTTGCATTTTCAATGACTACAAGGAAAACTCAATCCTAAACAGAAAAAAAATCAATCCTCAATAACATAAAATTTAAACTGGATTTTGATATGATATAGTGATATGCTATATTATTTAGAAATGGTAAGGTAACTTTCAGTCCTTTTAGGCAGACTCCTCCATAAACAAAACACCTAATTTTCTGCTCACTTAGGAAGGTCCCTCTTTAACCAAAAAAGTTTCAGTCAGTTTCAAAACAAAACGGAAAGTAGCAGAGGATGACCAAATTTATTTCTATTTGGCAGACACTTAAAACCGATGCTCTTCTAGGACTTAACCTTTTCTTCCCATTTTACATTTTAGTCTTTGGCTCTCTTAACACTCTGCTATCTAAAAACAAGGCACATTCCTCCCTCTCCTGGAGTAACAAAGTAGTTTGCTCCAAAAATAAAAACCAAGTTAGTGCTTCCAAATGCTCAGATCCTCTTTCCTGCTCTGCTCGTTAAAATGTTGATCTGAGATGCGAGTCTGACTCCAGGCCACAAGAGTAGGGAGGCAGTGCATGGGGGCCTGATGCTGCTCATGCTGACATAGGTGGCCCCTAGAGGACCTCTTTCTTCACCACCAGAGTCACATGTCAGCTATTCCTACCCAATGTAAATCACATTGGTGACTTCGGGCCTATTCTGTGTGCTGTGACGATGAATTACTTATTTATCTTGAAACTATGTAGGATCTCTCAGGGTTAAATAATACTTTTCTGCTGGTGAAGTACTTTCCTCTTTCAGTGTCAAAGAATAGAATAGAAATCTTTTATCCAATTATCAATTAATTAGAAGACAGTTTTATAAAATGAGGATCTGTCAGACAAAACTGGAAGCTCAATTAGTGACATGAAAATAGATTTGCTCCTTAGTCTAGTTTAAATCTTAGTTGAAGCTCAAGAACTTGAAATAATGTGAGTTAGCGGCAGAAAGTATAGTATCAGAATTTCCATTCTTTGTGTGATAATTGACTAAATTAGTGAATGATAATTACATTCAAAAAGGGATTTCAATAGCCTTGACACTCCTGAAGTATTCATGAGTGTTTCTTAAAAGAATAATAATGATCTCTAATAATCTTAAAGAAATTGTCGTGGTGTTTCTGAAATATTTTGAGGTCCAATAGTAAAAAAATAATCATTATGTATTAGAAGTCACCTCCAAAAGAGAAGCCATAGGTAGGCAAAATGCAACAGTAACTCAAGGAAGTAAGAGTCAAATAACCTTATCTCTACTGCTAAAAGAGTTTCGTGAGTTGTGGGGCGGGTGTTAGTAAATGGTGGAAAGAGATACAGTTGTACTGAATGCATACCTGCTGGTCTTTTGTCCTAGCCTCTGATATCAGTGCAGGTGTTCAATTTTGTGTGTGTGTGTGTATAAAATATGTGTTTCTACACACACACACACACACACACACACACACACGTGGAATTATCTGAGAGGAAAGCCAAAGCAAGAATAGATTTGGCATTGACTAATTCAGGTCAGTGGATAATTTTCCTGTGTTGCAATCTGTTGGCTTTTGGTGTTTTAAGGGTTGCTATGTGTATGTCAGTGAGGGAGTTGGAACTGGAAAGAACATCAGAGAGGGGATGGGAGAAGTGGTTCATAAAAGCTTCTAGGAAGAAGTGATTCTCGAGTTAAATCTTGAAAGATGATTAGGATTAAATTTGGTTAAAATAAGGAGGAAGGATATTTTAGGTTTAGAAAAGGATATGTGAAGACACACAGAAAGGTGAGTGACAGTGATCACTTGGGCAACAGAATATAGGTAGGAAAAATGACAGGAAATAAGAAAAGATGCAGACAGAGGTCAGATGATGAAAACCCCTGAATGGTGTGCTCCAGCAACTTGAATTTTATCTTGAAAACAATGGAGAACAATTTAATCAGTAGGACATAGTCATACCCTGGGAGACTTTGGTAGAAGTATAGAGAATTGATTAGAGATGGTTAAGATAGAATTAGATAATGTATATTATTGTAATAATTCAATTGGGAAATTATGAGGCAACAATATTCTCCTAAATAAATCCAAAAAATTCTTATCCAAATATTCCCAAAGTAAACAGTAGAATAGTTGATTTTTTCATACATTTTGTCAGAGCAATATTTTGGTTGCTATTTGAATGTTATTTATTCATATATATTATATATACATATATAATACACATAGATAATACTTATATATAGGATGTGTATATATAGTCCTAATTCATTTTCATGTGTGTGTTAGAAATGATTATTAAACTTACCAAACAGTTATTGAGTCAATATTTTGAATGCTTTTCTGATTCTTAGATGTATCAATGATGTGTTTATATTTTCAGCTACACATCAACAGAGTTCCATTGAAAGTGCTCAAATATTCTAAAACAAATCTCTTTTATTCTAATTCTTCTCAGTTTCAAGTCTTTTAGTAGACTTGAAAAAGGTAAAAATTTTCAGAATTTCAAAAAAACCCAAAAATTAAATCAATACATTGAAGATTATTTTTGTTTATTTCAAAAAAAAAAAAGTTAGTATGACCATTTAAAAATAAGATAGTATTCCAAACAATGAGATCATTTTCTTTGTAGGGACATTGATGGAGCTGGAGGCTATTATCCTTAGCAAAGTAACTCAGGAACAGAAAACCAAATACCACATGTTCTCACTTATAACTGGAAGCTAAATGAGGAGAAAACATGGAGACAGAGGGGAACAACACACATTGGGGCCTTTTGGAGTGTGGAGGATGGGAGGAGGGAGAGGATCAGAAAACATTACTAATGACTACTACCCTTAATAACTGGCTGATGAAATAATCTCTACCACAAACCCCTATGACACAAGTTTACCTGTATTGCAAACCTGCATATGTTCCCCTGAAATTAAAAATTAAATTAAAAAATAAAAAAATTATGCTTATGCTAAAAAGAAATTAAATTAAATTAAAATAAGATAGTATTCCAATAGCATTTAATGCTATAAAGTAGAACTTGACATCAAAATAAAGTTCTTGGAAGATATAATTAAGTAAGACTTTCACATATTGTAAAGGATGTTGGTTTTCTAATTGCATTATACTTTATTTCTTTCAAATAAATTTACGTTTTCGGGGATTTCTTTGGTTTATTTTTGTGAAAGGATGGATTATTATTTACATTTAAGAAAACCTCACACAGAGTGAAATTGCAGATTTTTGTCCACATTTTATAGAATGAATCCTTTTCTAATAAAAAATGTTTATTAAAAAAGTCTGAATATTAGTGCGTTTCTAAATCAAATGGGAAATTACATGAACATTTTGACAACCAATAGAGATGTGAAGGGCAAAATCACTGAAGTGCCTAAACAGTACATATTCCAAGTCATTTTATCTGCTTGACTCACATATGCATTACTTATGTGAAACCACCATTATATATTTATGACCAGCATATGTTTACCATATGCTTTTTAATACTTGGGTCTGTTGCCTGGGCAGTACATAGAGTCCCTAACACACAGTGTACTTAAAATATGGTGTAAATGCATTATCACCATACTAATTCCATTTACAATTTGTGCTAAAGGACAACAAAACGTGTATTAAGAAGTTTAGAGGAGGATACAGTCTTCTGCCAAATTAAAGCTTAATTTTTCTTAAATTATTCCTCCTATCTATGTTTTGATATTTTCCATTGAGACACTTTGTTCTCTAAGATCAGAGATTTCAGCTTGGCATTTTCCTGAAGATTTGAAAGAGATTATAAGAGTCCAAATAGAAATTATATTATCTATAACTCGTATTTTTTTTCTGATACAGAGACACATTGGGAAAAACGCAAACAAGTTTGACAAAGAGATGATATTAAAATAATACTAAACCAAAATATAAATATATTTTAATAGATAATTGACATGTGTATGTGAAGGTGTAATATTTTATGTACATTAAATATATAAATATATGTATGTTTTAAATATAAAATACAAATAAGTTTGCAGCACATCTCTGTGGGCCTTACTCTCTTTTTCATGAAACAGAACTTTATGTGGGGCTGTATCAAAATCAAGTGGCTGTAATCACCATGGAAATATTTTTATAATTGTTTCCTGGAGGTGCTAAGAGACACTGTTATTTATATGTTGAAGTGTCAAGGTTTTTCAAATTTGGCTTATTTTGGAATGCAACACTAGAGGCCAAATTCAAGAACAATGACTATAACAGAAATTTTGTATAGCAAAAGATCTCAGATTCAGCCGAGGCTTCCTAATTTTAAACTATAGCAAAATTCATATTTGTCCATAATTTAACGTGTATTTAGGCAAACAATATTTATAAAAAGATTATTAAGAGATGGTCAAAACCTCCCTGGCATAGTGCTCAGCCTTGTAGACCGAAAGCTTTGGTGGAGGAAAGGAAATAAGTAAAATGATAGAAAGGAGAGAAATAAGAGAAACCAGAGAATGCGTGAAGAGAGAAAGAGATGAGACTTGTCACCACCTAAGTTCTCAAGTGTAGCCACATTAGAGTTTATCTAACCCTGGGCAAAAGATCCAGCCAAAACGAGGTACCCAAGCCAGAAGTAACCTAATTCTAGAAGGAAACCATTAAAAGGTTTTGTGGAGTACAATTTCACATTTCCAACGAAAGATTTGTCCTTTAGACTCCTCTGTTTCTTTTGTTGTTTGGTAAAATTTTCTCCACCTATGTCTACGCACTAAAATTAAAAAACACAGATAGCTGAGCCACACAACGGTGTCTTACCAAACTACTTTAGGAATTTATTGGGTCTTATTTTGATTGGTAAATTCATTATTTTATGCTATAGGGATTTAAAAATATATTAATATATTCAAGTTTCCTAATTTTAAAAAATCTGGGTTCTGTGTCATGATAGCTCTGAATATTTTGCTTCATTGTGTTTGAATGTAGAATCTTAGAAATGCTATGCTCTTAACTCAGCAGGCAGTGGTGTTTTTAGTGTATTGTGGGTTAGTTCCCTCAAGACAGGTGATTTCCTTTATGATTGTTTTTTTCTTTTCCCTCCTGGCCTTTTCTTGGTTGGCAAACTTTATAATATTTAAATATCCACAGGAGACTATGTCCTGGTAGACTTCCCTATCCTCTGCAAAATTGCATTAAATTCTTTTCTAGTCAAGGGAGTACATTTACTAATATAGAATGGTGGAGTGGCTTAAATAGTTTGCTCATTCTGCACATCATCAAGCTGGTGGCAATTATTATTCTAATATCTTTTACAATACTTCAAAAACTTTTGCATATCTTCTCTCATTATGGTTTACTAAGGCAAAGGAATTAATATTCAATCACCTTGTTACATATAGACTCAAAGATTCTCTCAAAACTCTAGTCCACCTAGGTCACAGGGAGCCCACTGATATTTCCTTCCTAGTCTGGGTGATTGCTCTATCGAGTAAATAAGATTAGTGATCAGTGCGGTTCATTTCTGAGGATCTCTACTTAGCCTTTCCTCCCTCCCTTAAACCTTTTTTGAGATACCAGTGAACACCTCTGTACCATCTTGGCACCTGAGACAACTCAGACCGCTGTGGTGAATTCCCAGGATTTATAGCTAGGGAGTGGTAAGGCTAGGTTTGGAACTAGAGTCAAAGAGAATTCTTTCCTGTTGAAATTGTTAAATGTCCATCTATCTTTCCTTTGATTTTGAAGGCCCATTCTGGTGGCCCCCAATATTAAAATCTGCAAAATTAAGAGAAACTATTCATAGCATTTTATGCCATGTGGCTCGAATATTGATTTACAGGCTTCCCACTATGTTTTTTTTCGGATCATTTATAAAAATTAGTATGTAGGAAATCGGTAAAATCTTGTCTTGGGCATAGTTGTGTCTATAGCATATCTATGTATTGTATAGTAGACTGCATTGTTTGTTTAAAATATATAATGCCTACAGGGACCCCTCCCTGCTTCCCTCCCTCTGAGTGTAGTATTCTTCCCACGCAAATGACATGTGTTGGCTGCGAGACTTGCTTTAGCAAATGGGCTGCCGAGCAGAATGGACTCCGTGTCTGATCTGGTTTCAGAGCTGTTACATAATGTTGCTGTTGCTCTTGTTCCACTTCCTGGAGAAGAACTGGCTACTCTTTTTGCCTGGAGTTGGGAATAAAGAAAAAACATGGGGTAGAGCCACAGATACCTCACAGCCAATAAACATATCACATGAATGAGAAATAAACCCTTGCGTGGTTAGTCCTCGAGGCTTAGAGATTTGTATTTATCATAACATAATATAGCAAATGCTGAGTAACAATACATACTATGTGTCAATGAGCTGTTGATTACATACACAATGGCTTTTTCATGGATAATTTTGATATAAATGTATTTCAAAATTAACTGAACTATGTTAGACTATTGTGCCAACAGCTAACATCATTATTTTATATTGCTATTCACAAATCTTCAAAAGAACAAAGGGACACAAGCTGATATTTTAATAATAATGTCATATATTTTTTCTCACATTACAATTGATTTAACATTTCATATACAGTATCTCATTTTATATTCATGACAATTTTGTGTAATTGGTATTATAATCTCCATTTTATAGAGTGGAAATTGCTGAGATTTAGAGAGAGTTAGTACTTTCCTAAATTCTACATGGGTGAATGTGGAAAAAGACTAAAAATAGGTTCCAGCTCAGCCCTTTTCCCACGGCCCCATCATCTCACAGTCCTCACCATCATGTATGATTTCCTGTATGATTAATTTTCCCTTCAATGTTTTTGTGATTATTTATGTTTACAGATAGAATTTATGAACAGTATAGTTAATACCACTTTACATTGACATCAGTGAGAAATTCCTGGGGTTAAATTCTTCTTGCAAGATAACCAATTGTAATGGGGTTATAGATGTTTAGAATACTAAGAACGGAGTGAATTGTATTCCTTAGCAGTTGCCCATAACACAATGGTAGGAATGCAACGGACATTCGAAGATGAGAAAATATTTTAACATTTTGTCTTGTTCCGTTCTTATGCTCACTTGTCTATTCTTAGTTATGGTGACCAAAGTCATAGTAGTGAAACTGGATAAAACTAAAACATGTGTTGTGCCTGATTCCCTAGAGTTGCTGTATGTTGTTGCATCAAGTAGCAAGGACATGGCAATGCTGGTTGTAAATGTTACATTACATTAAGAGAGTTACTGTTGATTCAGAGTGAAAGCCCTGTCCCACATTTCTATAGTTGTTTATTTTTGCTTCGTGGGCTCTAAGATAACAAGGGTCAGTGGAAATTTTACTTATCTCCTCTACTGTTTCATTTTTTTTCTTTCTTTCTCTGTGTGTATGATTGTTGGTGGATGGAGGTAGAGTAATTTTTCCATGGAGGTGATACAATCTTTCTTTTTCAGAAGTACTTTGTGTGATGTGCAAGTCGACATGCATAATAAATGTTTATGCTTTTTTTTTTTTTTTTTTTTTTTTGAGGAGGAGTCTCGCCCTTTTTCCCAGGTTGGAGTGTGGTGGTGCAATCTCAGCTCACTGCAACCTCCGACTCCTGGGTTCAAGTGATTCTTCTGCCTCCGCCTCCTGAGAACCTGGAATGGCAGGTGTGCACTGCCACACCCAGCTAATTTTTGTATTTTTAGTAGAGATGAGGTTTTGCCATGTTGGCCAGGCTGGTCAGAACTCCTGGCCTCAAGTGATCCGCCCAGCTTGGTCTCCCAAAGTGCTGGGATTACAGGCATGAACCATGGCGCCTGGCCTGTTTATGCTTTTAAAAATATGCATCTTGCTTCCTATTATATAAGGATCTATGTATGTATGTGTGTGTTCTGATTTTAAAGTTGGCCCTGTACTGTTTTAAATTTGTCTCGATGGTGTCGTTGTTGTATATAATTTTATATAAAAATGTATATCATTATAAAAATTTCATAATCTCAAACATGAGGTTCCCCAAACTGTTTTAAATGTCATAAAAATTTTAACCAAGTTAAAAATTAATTAGAAATATTTTCACCAACTTATTTGTTATCAAAGTCCTCACTCAGGCTCAATATTCATAATATGGTAGAAAGATCACAATGGCAATACAGGGTAAACAGCAGGCAATGTTTATTTGTGAAACAATGTCATTCAAACCTATATTTGATCATGTGTTACGTAGTAAGTTCAATGGACAAAAGTTAGCATCCTGGAAAATGAGAGGCTGCAAACAATTAGTATATATTATTCTGCTGCATACAAACATCCTGTTATGAAGCATTATTTTGAATGATTCAATGATTACTACAGTAAATCCTCAAGAGTATCAAACTGCCAGTTTATAAAGAAGGCACATAATAAAATTTTTGATATGTTGTGCCGTTGGAAAAGAAAATTATTTGCTTAGGTAAACCAATTATATTTTATGTTGAGATTGCTTTATATTTAGTATAACCTAATGAGAAATGAACCTCCTGAAATTCTATTTCCTCTGTGAATGAGTAGCATCAGTAGACTCTAGCCTTAGGCTTCAGCACTGTTCATTTTAGTTTAAGGAATATTACTAATCTATCAGGAAGTACTTTTATCTTCAACCAAAGGACAACATCACATCAGCAGTGACGGTGTGGCATGGCCAGTGGAAGGAATTACACGTGACATGCAGATGCTTGTATGTGCAGTGCAGGGATGCAGAGTTTTGAGCTTATAAAAATTATGAAATCCAAATCATTATAACTATCGCTTAGTTGTGCTTTTAGATTCCTAATAACAAATATTTGTTTTATTGTATTAAACATTGTGTCAACTTCAAACCATGAGTATCAGTTTTCTTTGTATAAAATACTGGAGAATACAATTTGAAGTCGACTTGCTTTACCTAGCTACCTGATTATTGCAGTCATGTAATTTACATTTCTGTGTGGTTGAAGAATCATGCTAAGGCTTTATGACTATTCCTGTATTAGCATATTAATGAAGCTAGCCAATAATCAAAAATATATGTCTAGTGTCTATCTCGTGTACTAGACTGTAAAAAAATAGATATTGACCTACTTCTAATGAGATTGACAAGGGAATGGTGAGAAGGAGTAAGCATCAAAATCTCCATATCCCAACTATGACAGCAGTAAAGTACTCTGTTTCCAGTACTAGCTTGTCTGTGCTGATTCAGCAGGACAGAAAGGAATAACAACAAACTTGACCTGTTTGGTTTCTAGAAATGTGCAACACAAGTAACTGAGAAATCTATGAGCAAGGCTATTTTTTTCGTGATGCATAATATTACTGTAATTCTGAAATCTAAAAGAGATATTTTGCAAGACAGACATTTGTTATTTTCTGAAGCTCTCTTCTTTCATTATCCAAAAGCAGAATATGAAAATTCATTAAGTTTTATGACTTTCCCCTCCCCTCCCCTTCCCTCCCCTTCCCTTGCCCTTCCCTCCCTTTCCCTTCCCTTCCCTTCCTTTCCCTCCCTTTCTTCTCTTCTTTTGTTGGAGTACCTCCTTACTCTCTGGCACTATAAGATGCTGCAGCACTATCTTGTAGGTTTTCTTTTTTTAATGGTATGTGTATTTTATTTATATATCATATATTTTTCATATGGAAAACCAAATATCTCAGTGCCATTACTTAGTATCAACAATTTCCTCTAATTCATTTCCACTGCCAATATCAAGTGTCATGTATTAGGTTTCTTTATATTTTTTCTCTTTTTTTATTTTTAAAAACTGATGTTTAATAGTACATATTTTGGGGGTACACGTGGTGTTTGCTTGCCTGCACATAATGTGTAATGATCAAATTAGAGTAATTGGGATATCCATCACCTCAAACATTGAAATTTATAATAAATTATTCTTAACTATAATTTCCCTACTGTACTATTGAATATAGTAAAACTTATTTCTTCTATCTAATTGTATCTTTATACCCCTTAACAAACGTTTCTTTATCCTTTGCCCACCTTCCTTCTCAGCCACTGGTAACTTCTATTCTATGCTCTACCTCTATGCTATCTACTTTTTTAGCTCCCACATATGAGGGAGAACATGTGATATTTGTCTTTCTGTTCCTGGCTTATTTCACTTAACATAATGATCTCCTGTTCCATCCATGTTGCTACAAATGACAGGATATCCTTCTTATTTTGGCTGAATAATTTTCCATTACTTATATATACCATATTTTCTTTCTTCAGCTGTTGATGTACACTTAGGTTAATTCAGTGTCTTGGCTATTGTACATAGTACTGCAAGAAACATGGGAGTGCAGTTGCAGTGATTTCCTTTCTTTTGGATACATACCTAGGAGTGGGATTGCCAGATCATATGGTAGTTCCATTATTAGTTTTTTCAGGAAACTCAGGCTGTTTTCCATATGGCTGTATGACTTTACATGCCCACCAACAGTGTGTGAGCATTTTCCTTTCTCTACATCCTCACCAGTATTCTAATATTTTTAAGATAATAGCCATTCTAACTGGGATGAAATGATGTCTCATGGTTTTGGTTTGCATTTCCTGATAATTAGCGATGTTGAGCATTTTTTCATATCCTGTTGGTCATTTTCGTATGTCTTCTTTAAAAAAAATGTCTATTTGGGTCTTTTGCCCATTTTTTAAAATTGGATTTTTTTTTTGTTAATAAGTTTTAGAGTTCCCTATTATATTCTGGTTATTAATTCCTTGTTGGATGGATATTTTCCAGATATTCTGCCCCATTCTGTAGATTGTCTCTTTGCTTTATTGATTGTTTCTGTTGCTGTACGAAGATTTTTAGATTGATATCATTCTATTTGTCCATCTTTGCTTTGGCTGCCTATGCTTTTGAGGTCTTACCTAAAAATTCTTTGCCCAGAGCACTATCATGTAGCATTTCTCCATTGTTTTCTTTTGGTAGTTTCATAGTTTCAGGTCTTACATTTAAGCCTTTAATTCATTTTGGGTTGACTTTTGTATACGGGGAAAGATTGTGATCTAGTTTTATACTTCTGCATATAGATATCAAATTTCCCAGGACCATTTATTAAAGAGATTGTCCTTCCCCATCTATGTTTCTGGCACCTTTTTAAAAAATGAGTTGGCTATAAATGCATGAATTTATTTTGGAGTTCTTTATTCTTTTCCATTGGTCTATATTTCCGCGTTAATGCCGGCATCATGCTTTTTTGATTACTGTAGGTTTATAATATAGTTTGAAATCGTTCAGTATTATGCTCCTGTGTTGTTCCTTTTGCTTAGAATTGCTTTAGCTATTTGGGTTTTTTTGTGGTTCCATACAAATTTTAGTATTGTTTTTTGTATTTCTGTGAAGAATGTAATTGATATTCTGATAGGGATTCCATTGGATCTGTAGATAGCTTTGAGTAGTATAGACATTTTAACAATATTAATTCTTCTAATTCATGAACATAGAATATCTTTTCATTTTTTCATGTCCTATTCAATTTCTTTCATTGGTAATTTACAGTTTTTCTTGTACAAATGTTTTACTTTTTTGGTTAAATATCTAGGCATTTTATTATTTATTTACTTAGGTAACTATTGTAAATGGAATTGTCTTCTTGATTTCTTTTTCAGACTGATCACTGTTAGCATATAAAAATGATATTGATTTTTGTGTGTTGATTTTGTATCCTGCAACTTTACTGAATTTGTTCATTAGTTCTATGAGTTTTCTTCATGGAGTCATTAGTTTTCTCTAAATATAAGATTATGATTTTCTCTCCCCATCTTAAAATTACATATGTTTCCAAAGAAGCTCTAGTTTCTTTTACGGAAGAATGTAATAAAAATCAAGATGTTGGCACTAAGTATGCCTGTTTCTACTGAGGTCTCATGACTTGGAAGCTTTCTCAGCTGACAGAGAAAGTGCATGCAAATATACATATCCGTAAGTATTTTTTATGTAAGCATCTGCATCTGTCTTAAGCTAAACATGTGTTCATTTTGATGTCTCCAATTCTAATCCAATGCCACATGGATCATTCTAGCCTCCTCTCCACATTTATCTGTTGTTTCCCACTCCACCAGTGAGAAACCTGGCTCCCAATATCCACCATGTAGCATTCAGTTACTTAATTGTTACACCCTCATATACATGCATAGGAGTAATCAGAATTTTTTACCCGTACCCCTGTGGGAAACAACCTTATCAATTACAGTGCTTATATCCAGTTCGTTTTTACCTTTAGTCTTATATACTTGACTCATGTCTAAAGTTAGTTATGTTTGTACTGTCTCTCTTTCTACCCACTTCAGTGTTGTTGTTTTATAAATTTGTAATACAGCTAAATTATCTTGTCACACTATACATTTCTTACTGAGACCCTTTTACTTCCTAAATGGTTTCTTTAAAAAAAAAATTGCATACATTGACTTACTGTTTGTACTGTGAAGCTATATGACTTATGACTGAAATGTAATGTCGTGCATCTACCATTGCTGTAGCATACAGTATAGTCTGAACACCATAAAATTATCTTGTGTGTCACCTATTTAACTCTCCTGTACTCCCACTAAATCCTTGAAAACCAGGGAGCTTTTTACTCTCTGTATGGTTTTGCCTTTTTCAGAATGTCATATAATTGGAATAATATTTCCAATTTATTTTTCATTTTTCTTTTTTAACTTTTGGTCAGTCCTTTTAGTTTTTCTGCATAGATCATTATTTTATATGAGAACAAAAAATAATTTTATTTCTTAATTTTCAATACTCTCACGTTTTACTTCCTTTTTCTGTTTTGTTACATTAGCTAGGACATCTAGTAGAATGATGAATAGGAATGGAGAGAAATTATATTCTTGCCTTGTTCCTGATCCTAGTGGGAAAGCATGTATTTTCTCACCTTTAAGTGCGATGTTAGTTTTTTTTCTAGATTTTTTTTTTTTAATCAATGAAGAAAGTTTCTCTTCTTCTAGTTTACTGAGAATATCTATGTGTATATGGCTCCTGGATTTCAATAAATATTTTGTCTGCATCGATTAATGCAATCATATGATTTTTCTTATGCAATCACATGGTTCAGAACAGAGATACTGTAGACCAGGGTCCCCAGTCCCTGGGCCATGGACCAACACTGGTCCATGGTCTGTTAGGAACCAGCATTTTGATGTGAGATTGAATTAATTAATTTATAAGTGTTAAGCAAGGCTTGCACACCTAGAATAAATCCCATTTGATATCAGCGTATAATTATTTTTATTTATATTAGATTTAATTTTCTAATATTTTGTTGAGAATTTTTGAACTATGTTCATAAGAGATATTGACCTTTAGCTCTCTTTTTCTGTAATGCATTTATCTGGATTTGGTATTAAAATAGTACTGGCTTCATAGAGTTGATTCGGAAGTGTTACCCTCTGCTTTCAATTCCTGAAAGAATCAGTAGAGATTTAGCGTTATTTCTTCCTTAAATATTTGGTAGATTTCACCACTAAAGGTATTTGAACTTAAGACCTTCTGTTTATGAAGATTTTTATTAATTCAATTTCATTAGTAACTATAGGCCTCTTCAAATTACCTATTTTCCTTATGTGAGTTTTGGTAGTTTATGTCATTCAAAGATTGATCTATTTTATCCAAGTTGTCAAATGTAGAGGCCTAGAGTTGCTCGTAATTTTCTTTTATTATTCTTTTAATATTTGTGAAATCAGTAGTGATGATTCTTTTTTCCATATCTGATAATAGTAATTCGTGTTTTCTGTCTTTTCTTTTTAACTAGCCTAGCTAGATGTTTATAAATGTTATTGGTTTTTTAGAGAACCAGATTTTCATTTTGCTAATTTTCTCTATTGTTTTTCTGTTTTCAATTTCATTGATTCCCGCTCTAATGTTTTTCCTTTTCTTTTTTCCTTTAGCCTTATATTGGTCTTTTTCTCTAGTTTATTAAGGAATAATCATAGATTACTATTTTCAGATCTTATTTCTTTTCTAACGTATTCATTTAATGCTGTATATTTTTCTTTAAATACAACTTTCAGTGTATTACAGATATTTTCGTAAGTTGTATTTTAAATTTCATTTGGTTAAAAAATAGACCATTTTTAAATTTTAAGTTGAGATTTCTTCTTTGACCCATATGTTATCTCGAAGTGTATTGTTTAATTTCCAAATATTTTGGGATTTTTAAGTGTTTTTCCTTTACTGATTTCTAGTTTAATGCCATTGTGGTCTGAGAACATACTTGGAACCATTTCTATCCTTATAAATTTGTTAAAATGTGTTTTATGGCCTACAATGTGGTCTATCTTTGTGAAGGTGAGCTCAAGAAGAATATGTATTCTGCTCTTGTTGGATGAAATATTCTATAAATGTCAATCAAATCCAGTCAATTAATATTGCTGTTATGTTTAACTATATCCTTACTGATTTTTCTGTCTGCTTCATATATCCATTACTGACAAAAGAGTGTTCAAGTTTCCAGCTATAATAGTGAATGTGTCTATTTCTCTTTGCAGTTTGATTAGTTTTTGTTTCACGTATTTTGATGCTCTGTTGCTAGGTGCATCCATGTTAAAGATTATTGTGTTCTTAAATAATTGACTGATTTTTCATTATATAGTGCCCCCCTTTATCTCTGATATTATTCCTCATTCTGAAGTTTACTTTGTCTGAGAATAACATAGCTATTTCAGCTTTTTTTCAGTTAGTGTCCTTTATTATATATTTTTCTTAATCCCTTTACTTTTAACTTATACATGTCTTTATATTTAAAGCAAGTTTTTTGAAGCTATCATATAATGGGGTCTGTTTTCTATCCACTCTCACTGATTTTAATTGGTGTATTTAGATTATTCATATTGAAAGTGATTATTCATATAGTTGGATTAATATCTGACATGGTTATAACTTTTTTTTCATTTGTTGAACTTGTTTTTCACTTTTTCTTCCCCTCTTTTCTGCCTTCTCTGGTTTTAATTATGCATTTTATATAATTCCATTTTCTTTTCTCTCTTAATACACCAATTATACTTCCTTTAAATATTTTTTAGTGATTTCCATAGGGTTTGCAGCATAAATTTTGAAAAATCTGTCTCTTTTCAAATTATACTTCTAATAAATAGTATTTATTAAAAGACAAATCTGAAGAATTCACTCAGAATGCAATTCAGATATAAAAGAAAAATTTTAAGACAAATTATAATTGAAGGAGGGTAAAATATGAAGCTCCAATATGTGTTTAGTGTTAGAACCTTGTAATAGTATTTCAAATATATCTCTTCTATTTCTTAAAAATTACTGTAATCCATTTTACTTGCCCATATGCTATAATCACACAATACATAGTTTTTCTTATTACTTTAACAAACATTTATCCATTAAATTAAGAATTTATAAAAAGATTTCATTTTATATTAATATTCCTTCTCTGATTTTTTCTTGCTTTACATAGATCTGAGTTTCTGACTTGTATCATTTCTTTCTCTCAGAAGAACATCTTTTAATATTTTTTTACATAGCAGTTCTACTGTTAACGAATTCTCTGTTTCTGTTTGTCTAAGAAAGTCTTTGTATTTCTCTTTTGCTATGTGTGATAATTCCCCCGGATATAGGATATAGATTGGTGAAAGGTTTTTGTTTTGCTTTGTCTTTTTTTTCCAACACTCTGAAAATTTCAGTCCACTCTTTTCTTCCTTGAATGTTTATTTATTTTTATTTTTTTAAACAAAATATTCACTGGAATTATTACCTTTCTTCCCCTGGTTGTGTAAGGTGTATAAGGGGATTTTTTTTTTTTTTTAATTTTCTGGCTGCTTTCAAGATTTTTTCCTTGGTCTTCTGTGATCTGCAGTTTGAATATATAAGCCTTGGTATAACCCATGGCTACAGAGCCTTCAATTTCCTCTAGTGTCCTTGTTTTTGTGTCCCCTTTTGTCATTGTTTTTGTTTGTTTATTTGTTTGTTTGTTTTACTTGAGGGTAGTCCTGTGTTACAAAGAACACATTGAGAATATTTCAAGCTGGATACTTTCCCCATACTCTGCCAAAGATAAAAAGTGATTTTTTTTTTTTTTTCAGATTCTCACCGTAATAAACTGGTGGAGATAAAACCCAAGCAATTGTTCTCCTCTTTTCCAAGACTGCATTCTGCAGGGTTTGCAACAATTCGTCAAATTACTGTTTAAGTTTTCCCATCAGTGCATGAGTCCAGTGGTTTCTGTTGTAACTAATCTGATCTCATCTGTGTTTCTATATATTTGCCTGCCTCTCCAGATTTTGGGGATGGTAGTTTGCCTTGTACATTCAGTTCTCTGATGGGATCCAGGAAGTCGCTGATCTTCAATTTTTAAGCTATTGTCTTTTTATAAATTTGGGAATGATGACTTCCAAGCTGATTTCTCATCAGAGATAAAACCAGAAGTCAATATTCACACTTTTAATAAATAAAAATACTGAGTGTTTCCATTTTCTGGCCTCTTATTTTTCTTATGGAAAATAATTTTCAATGTAAGACATACTAAGTTATATTTTGTTAATTTAAAGATATTAATGAAGTGTTATATTTTCACACTTCTGAATTTGGAATGCAACTTACAAACAATGATTTTTAAAAAAAGAATCTGGCATATTTTTATTGGCAGCTTATTTCTTTCCTGTTAGGTTACATCTTATGATCAATGGTGCCTTAGAGTCAGTGAACTATGAAATTACTCTATTACTTTAAATAAATTTCCCAATGTAAGTAATATAAAAGAAGTAAGGATTATTTTAAGATTTGTGAATTTCCATAATACAAATATTTCTACACATAAGTATTTTGGGAAGAGCATATCATACAGTGTACAATTTTAGTATGCTACTAACAAATGTGAAATCCAGGCAAAATAATACACAAATGAGTATATATAATGCACAAAATAAGCGGAAAATATAGTGGCTTGCAAGACAAAATCCTTGCAAAAAATCTAGGGCTATCTATGGTGCTTTATTCCATTCTTTCTTCACATTTGTTAGTAAATGATTTAGTAGAATTTTTGTTGTATAACACTGATTTTAAAAATACCAGCTAGAAACCACTTTCCAGCCTCAATGGAAAATCTAGAGAATGAAGAAAACACAGTTATTAAACATAAATTTGAAGCCATTATCATATAAACAATAAAATCCTATTGTGCCACTAGTAACAGAAGTAGTTTGAGAAAATCCTTGGAAATTATTATTATTATTATTATTTTTAATTAATTTATTATTATTATACTATAAGTTATAGAAGGTATGTACATAACATACAGGTTTGTACTTGTGCCATGTTAGTCTGCTGCACCCATCAACTCGTCATTTACATCAGGTATAACTCCCAATGCAATCCCACTCCCTCCCTCCACAGTAGGCCCGGTGTGTGATGTTCACACCCGCAGGTCCAGCTGATCTCGTTGTTCGGATTCCACTGTGGTGAGGGCATGCGATTGTTGGTTTTATTCTTGTGATGGTTGCTAAGAATGATGGACTTCATTGCATCCATGTCCTACAAAGGACACAAACTCGTATCCTTTTTATGGCTGCATAGTATTCCATGAATTGTATATACATTTTCTTAATCAATCTGTCACTGATGGACATTTGGAGTTGATTCCAAGTCTTTGCTATTGTGAATGGTGTTTGCAATAAACATCGTGTGCATGTCTTTATAGCAGCATGATTTATAATCTTTGGGTATATCCCCAGTAATGGGATGGCTGGAGTCATATAGTACATCTAGTTCTAGATCCTTGAGGAGGAATCATATGCACTATTTTCCATAATGGTTGAACTGAATTTACAAATCCCTGTAGGTGTAGAAGTGTTCCTATTTCTCCACGTCTCTCCCGGCGCATAATTGTTTCCTGACTTTTGTGATATTGCATTCCTGGCTGGTGGATGGTGTCATTGTGGAACGGTTTGCGTTCTCTGATGGCCAGTGGTAGGCAGAGATTTTTCCTTATATCTGTTGGCTGTAGAATGTCTCTTTTTGAGAAATGTCTGTTCATATCCTTGCCCACTTTTTGATGGGGATTTGTTTGTTTTCTTATAAATTTGTTGCGGAGTTCTTTGTAGGTTCTGGATATTAGCCCTTTGTCAGATGAGTAGATTGCAAAATTTTCTTTCTCCCATTCTGTAGAGTTGCCTGTTCACTCTGATGGTAGGTTCTTTTACTTATTACAGAAGCTCTTTAATTTAATTAGATGCATTTGTCAATTTACACGCTTCACAGCTTAAAACTATACCACAAAGCTACAGTAACAAAACAGCATAGTACTGGTACCAAAACAGAGATATAGACCAATGGAACAGAGCAAGTCCTCAGAAGAAATAATACCACACACATCTACAGCCATCCTGGTCATTGACCTGAGGAAACAAAAGTAGAGGGGAAAAGTTCCCTGCTAATGAAATGGTGCTGGGAAGATTGGCTGTGGCCATAAGTGAAGCTGAGCTGGATCGCTCCTTACTCCTTATACGAGTGTTCAGATGGATTAGAGACAAAATGGGCTAATACCACATAAAATCTAGAGGAAAATTACAGGTGAAAGTACCATTCAGGGACATAGGCATGGGAGGTGTAATCCACATTGATAAAATAGCAGGTTTTTAGGATACTAGCCACAGATTATAAAAATGTTCACTTTAAAAATTATATTCTGAGTTATAATTTTACACTGTTTTAAGCATAATTATGTCAGAAACAAAGTTTAGTATTCATATAGCCCTGCAAAACATAAAGAAATTAAGAAGTTTTTTGAACAAGGTAGGCAGAAGTATATTACTGATACTAATCAAACTGACAGTGATATCCTTTCATAGTGTAGAAAATACCAGAGTAAGGGGAAAAAATCAGTCTTATGATCAGTTCATCTGCATTTCAAAATCAAAGCATTCTTTTCTGTATTGGATATTACAATACAATTTAAAAAATATTATTTTATTATCATGCAAATTTGCCATTTTCTTTTCAGCATTATAGGTAAGCACATCTCAAAGTTTAGTGTTCGTAAGTATTGCTGTTGGTTCTTGTTAAAGTGCAGATTCTAATTCAGTACAGCTGTGGTAGCATCTGTAACTCTGTGTTTCTAACAGACTCAGAGATGATGCTGACGCTAGTGGTTCACAAATCGCACTTTGAACAGCAAGATTCTGGATGACATAACATTTGAAGAATTATATTTAAGTTAAAATATTGCTACTTTGTAAAACTTACAAATGAAAGTTACCGATGAGTATATAAAACCTTAGATTTTTTACTCTAGAACGTGTTGTTATTCTCCTAAGGTATTGCAAAATATTTGCGGCTGTAATTTATTAGACTTATTTTTGAATACAGTTTTAGCTCTTAGCATATATTTAACTTTCCCCCAAATCGGTTATTAGAACATATATATGAAAACATAGATATGAAAACATATATATAAAACATGTATATAAAAACATAGAACATATATGAAAACATACATTCTCAAAATTAAAATTTATTAAAGAAACAAAAAAATCTGTAATATAAATACTATCAAGTACAGCAACCATTTTATACAGAAAATGAGTATTGGATTAGAAAAACATTGAAACTTCTACAAAGGAGTTTTTATGAAAGCCAACACTGTATTTTATAATGAAATTCATACATTATAGACTTATTTCTAGTTATTATAGTTAAATTTTTTATTATTATTTTACATTAAATAATTTGACTTGTATAGTTTATAGAGAATATTATAACATTGTTATGAAGAAGTTACTAATACAGTAACAATATTTTTACTTAAGGAAGACACTTTTTTCAGTTCACAAAAATATGGTAGCATATGAAGGTGTTCTCAAAACTGTAACCTCAATCTGCCAAACTTCTATTTGTACCCTCACCCTTATTGCACACATTTTTGGAATATGAGGAATCACTTTTTAGATGAAATCCTTTCACATCTGTCACAATTGTTAAAACCTTTTCATATCTGTTTGTTGGGAAGATGTGTGATAGTTTAAAGGTAACTATCTATACAGTAATTCTTTCACTGAATTTGCATTATGTTAAACACAACTCTACCTACATGCATTTGAAAAATGATGTAAGTCTATATAATAGACAGTCATGTGCCACTTAACAGCAGGGACAGGTTCTGAGATGTGCATTGTTCAGTGATCTTGTAATTGTGTGAACATTATACAGTGTATGGACACAAACCTAGATGGTATAGCCTATTAGACCTCTAGGCTGTGTGGTATAGCCTCTTGCCCCAGGCTACAAACCTGTACAGAGTTTACTGTACTGAATACTCTAGGCAACAGCAGCACAATGGTAAGTATTTATGTACCTAAATGTATGTAAACATGGAAAAGGTATAATAAAAATACAGTATAAAAGATTTAAAATGGTACACCTGGATAGGCCACTTACTATGAATGGAACTTAAAGGACTGGGAGTTGCTGTGGGTGGGTCAGTGAGTGGTGAGTGACTGTGAAGGCTGAGGACATTACTGTATACTACTGTAGGCTTTATAAACACTGTGCACTTAGGCTACACTAAATATTTTATAAAATGCTTTTTCTTCAATAATAAATTAGCCTTAGCTTACTTTAAATTTTTTACTTTATAAACTTTTTAAATTTTTTAAACTGTTTCACTCTTTTGTAATAACACCTAGCTTAAAACACAAACACATTGTACAGATGTACAAAAAAAATTTCCTTATATTCTTATTCTAAACATTTTATTTTTTCTAAAATTTATTATTATTGTTTAAACTGCTTTGTTGGAAACTAAGACAGAAGCATACACATTAGCCTTGGTCTACTCAGGGTCATAATCATCAATTTCACTGTCTTCCACCTCGACATCTTGTTTCACTGGAAGGTCTTCACACACGGAGGCCAATAACACACACGGAGCTATCATCACCTGTGATGACAATGGCTTCTTCTGGATGCCTTCTGAAGGACTTGCCTGATGCTGTTTTATAGGTACCTTTTTTATAAGAAGGAGTACACTTTAAAATAACTATCAGAAGGGTAGTATAGTAAATACATAAAGCAGTAAGTAGTTTATTATTATCTAGTATTATATACTGTACATAATCTTATGTGCTATAGTTTTATACCACCGGTAGGCAGGGTAGGCAGCCCAGTAGGTTTGTTTATACCAGTATCACTACAAACATATGAGTAATGTATTGCAGTATGAAATTAAAATGTCACTAGGTGACATCTTTCAGGTCCATTATAGTCTTATGGTACCACTGTTGTACATGTGGTTCATCAATGACCAAAATATCCTGATGCAGTGTATGTATACTATGTAAGTATAAGGTGTAACATGTAGTATATGTTTGGTGTATAGTATGATGCATTTAGTCAACAGGCAAAGCCTAGGTAATCATGGACCACTTGCTATAATTCTTTTTCACCCACAATTTTTTTAAGAAGTGCAACTGAGCCTCACATGATTTCATTTTGAAGTTGGTTTCTTGAAGTCCTAGAAGAGTTTGATTTTATACAGAGTTTCAGTCATATTGGTCAACCTACCTTTAAGCTATATTATTTTTCCAGGCTTTGTGCATTCTATAAGATATAACTGGACCCCGGCTGCTGCAATTTGCTTTAATGGAGCCTCGATTGCTGTTTAAGAGCCAGCATAGTACTTCTGGAATGCAGGACACACTTTCAACCTCAGTGCAGTGTGCATACAATTGGCTAAGGATCAGAGTGTTGGCCTTAGTGGATAGATCTGGGCCCTCTGAGAGCAATTCTAATTTCAGGTATGTTAGATGTTAGAAGATACTGCCAAAGTATTTTTTATTCTTTAAAAACACTCCAGTTTCTTATTTTTTCCCTCACTTTTTCAATTTAATAAATCCCGAAGGAACTTTAAAAATAAAATTTATATTCAAAGCAAAATATTTTCTCTTCATCACAGGAGAAACAGTGGTTTATTACAGGGTTGTTCAATCAGAATATATCCATAAAATATTTCTATATATCTACACAGTTCATGTTTTCAGAGGCTGCAAGTAATTGACATGTGCGTTTAATCAGGCCTTTGTTTGCTTTGAGGTAAAGAAAATAGTGTGATTTCCTTGGTCATTTATTACGTCAGAAAAAAATATTCTCATGATTAGAAATCTTTATCCAACAATCAACTCCCTGTACATGGAAAACACAGTTTCCTGAGGAACAACTTGCAGAAAAATGTCCTATTCTTTTAAGCCTGGGTCTTATCTTTGAACTTCCAAACAATTTTTAGAAATCCAAGATATGTCTATGCCTTTTGGCTCATTAACTCAACGAATCTGGTTGATCTCTGTGCCAGGCATTGTGCTAGCTAGTGGGGATTCCCTGAAGAACGGGCAAGGCAGCAGCACACAGCCACACGTCTTCGGTGACCTTGACACTATATTCTTGGCTTCAAAGGTAAGACGACTTCTACTTTAAAAATATCAGTGACCCCTCTCTCTTATGTATTGGACCAGACTCCTCACACAGAACAGCAGTCACTCCCAGTCTTAGCACAGCACAGATCTTCCTGAAGAGATTTATATTGCAATTTGCTGTTCTGTCTCTGTATAGTTGGTGGCAGAAGAATTGTAAAGAATGGATCCAAAGGCATAATTTTTCTAAACAGTTGAGCCAACGATGTCTCTTAGTACAGACCCAGTGTTGTGAATGACAGATCAGAAGCACCAATTGCTCTTTATAGGTTGCAGTGTAGATAAGCATGTTTGCAGTGCAGCTTGGTGGAAAGAGTTTGGACATTAGAAATCTTTCTAATTCTGTCATTTACTGGCTGTAAGACAGGGTTTCTCTGGGCCTCAGTTTCTTTTTATGATATATGGGGATAATATTTCCTGGCTTATGCAGTTAATTTGAGTATTATTCAGAAATGTGCAGGGTTGCAATGGTATATATTACTATGTACATAAATATGTACATTTTATTTTATAAGATAACTTATAGAATCAGTGTGGATTAACTTGGGCAGAACTCTACTGGCCAGGGGTGTGCTTAAGTTTTTCTATAAAATGCCAACTTTTTAAGTAATCTCTCTAAACTGTGTGCGTGTGTGTGTGTGTGTGTGTGTACAACACACTTGCATATAGTTTTTTAAAACAAAAACTGGTAGAAGAAATGAACAAATCCAGGGTGTTCTGAAGCAGAGCTTCTGAAAATAGCACTTCAGAGGCTTGAAAGAACCTCCCTATATATATATTATATATCGACTGGAAGGGGAAAAGGGGATAGTTTATCAAAAGAGGAGGCTTTACCGTAATGCTTGACCATTTCTTTCCTGTTGCATGAAACCAGGATCATTTTCTGTCTTTTAATCTCTGACCTACCATTCTACTAGCATGATATTTCTATGTTCAGTAATGTAAATAAATATATTAACACTCATCATATTTAACATAAGCTGGTTACCTAATACTTATTATGAAATCATTGCACTTACAGTTACCAAAATGTAGCTTTCCTTTTTTGTTTAACATGGAAATTTTTAAAAACCCATTTCAGACCTAAGAGACACCTCAGTTTTAATATCTGTCACTGGCTTTTGTCCAAATGTCATGTGAAGAATTTATTAATATTACTATAATACTTCAGAGGTCTGTGGAATGTACATTCAAGGCAGATTTTTTAAGCTCTGTGGGGGGAAAGGGAAAGAACAGAGATGATGGCGTGATGGAATTCTCGTCTCTGTAGGAGGGAGGAAGAATATTTTCTTTATGCCACTCTTTCGTGCTGAGACTCCACCACAGTGCCAGGGGCATCCTAACCCAATATTAAGTCATCAGTTCCTAACATGGACTACTCAAATCTTTCCAAAGACTCAGAAGGAATTTAATAAGAATTCTAAAATGAATTTATAACAATAAAAAGTACAGAGTAATGTATTCTATAAATTAATTTATCGGGCAAGTCAGAACTATTTTGTTTCAATAAAATATTGTATGCTTAACTTTTATTTGGCATATACATAATTTCTTGTTCTTTTTTACAGATATTTTGGAATATTAGTTATCATCTCCTATAGATATAATAAAAGTTTAATTTACTATTTTTCAAGTTTTTAAGGTAATGAGAAACTGACATAACTGATGAGTCACAGACATTGGAAGTAGTTTCTAAGGTTTTAAATGAGAATTTTCTCCAATGCTTATCCATTTAAGAACATTTCATTTTTATCTTAATCACCAAGTTCAAAAGTCTTTGCCTAGTTCATTCTCCTTGACCTATTTCCAGCATTTGTTGAAGTTTTCCTCCCCTTTCTTTATGAAACCTCACTCTTCCCTGGGCTTCTGTAACACATTCCTCTCTAGATGTGTTGATTATTTCGCTATTGTTCCTCAACTCCAAAAGGCCCTTTTCTACTGTTCTATGAGGGTGGGCATGGGACTCTTCAGATAACATTTCCCAGACTTCCTTATCAGCTGGCTTCCTGTTAAGTTCTGCCAGTAGGGGGCAGGAAAGGGAGGTTGGAAGGTAAAAGGAGAGACAGGACTTCCCTCCTGGTTTTCCAGTTTCTATCAGCATTGTTCCAGCAACAGCAGACAGTCAGCTCCAGCCTCCAGCTCCTTTCACCACTTGCAGTCTCAGCCTCTGAGGGTAATTAGAATGTGATTTCTTTAAGGCTGGAGTATGAGATGCCCAGTGTTTCCTCACTTACTGAGGCATACACTCCTGGGCATCTGCTAAGCGGTGCCCCCTCCACTGAGTTCTAGCACCTGCCAGACTAGCTCCCCCATCCCCAGTCTGCAAATCTGATAACCAGCTTCAAGTAGCTTTCCTCAAAGGAAGTCTCCATGGGGACCCTCCTTCAAATGCTGGGTTCCACTGTTACCACCTCTTCTCCTTTGTTTACCCAGCCCTAGGGACAGTGGCTGTAAATATTAATCTTAGATGACTTCAGCATCCCTTTTCTGGCTTCCTATTAACCAATTGCTTGTATCAGATTCCATTTTAGAAATACCTCATATGCACTTCCTATTTTACTGATTGGATGGATAGTTCTTGCTTTACTCTACCTCCTCTACCAGATCTGTTCTCATCTTCCACCCAGATTTCTCTTGACCTATCTGGCTGTGTGTTTACACTCTCCATATTAGAGATCTGATCCATTTCCTCAGCTTCAAGCCTTGCATGTCTAGTAGTTCATATCAATGGTTTACTCAGTATTTCTTCTGGGAGTTTCTGTCAACTCATCATCTGTAATACAATGCTCTTCTCTCCCATACCATTTCCATGCTTCACCAGCTTCCCCCTCTTCACACTGGCTTTCTCCCATCAGTGGTACCTCAATAGTCCCAGTCAGGGAGACTCATAATTTTAGAATGTTTAAATTTCCCCTTCTTATTAGACCTTCATGTTCAATAGTTATAGTAGCATCTAGATCAGGGGTTCCCAACCCCCTGGCAGTGGACCAGTACTGGCCTGTGGCCTGTTAGGAACTCAGCCGTACAGCAAGAGGTGTCAGATCAGTGGCAGCATTAAATTCTCATAGGAGCACAACCCTATGGTGAACTGCACATGTGAGGGATCTAGGTTGTGTGCTCCTTATGAGAATCTAATGCCTGATGATCTGAGGTGGAACAGTTTCACCACGAAACCTCCCCTCTTCCCCGTCCGTGGAAAAATTGTCTTCCACGGAACTGATCTCTGGTGCCAGAAAAGGTTGGGGACCACTGATCTAGATTTCTCTTTCACAGTATATTTTGTATTTATCCTTTCCTTTCACCTTACTGACCACTACCACTACCCTATTTTAGATTTTCATTAGCTTCATTCTCTGATAATTAAAATAAAGCCCATACTCATTTATTTGTTTTCATAATGATTCTCATATGGACATTCCTACAAGGCTACTTTCCATAGGCCCTAAAATCACCTTCTACAAACTTTCAGTGGTTCCCTAAGCCCACAAGATAAAATCCAAACCCCACAGCTAGAAATCTCACCTCAATAGAGTGTTTGGCCTTTTCTCTCACCCCTGCCCCCATTTACAGTAGTCCCTGCTCATCCACAGTTTTTTACTTTCCTCAGTTTCAGCTACCTGTGGTCAACTGTGGTCTGAAAATATTACATAGAAAGAAATAAATAATTCATAAGTTTTAAATTGAATGCTCTTCTGAGTAGTATGATGAAATCTTGTGTCATCCCTCTCCATCCTGCCCGAGACATCAATCATTCCTTGATCTATCTGATCCACGCAGCCTAGCCTACCTGCCCATTAGTCATAAGTCACCCAGCAGCTTTATATCAATCCCTATTAACTTGGTTATAATATTGACAGTTTCAGTATTACAGTGCTTGTGTTTAAGTCATCCTTATTTTACTTAATAATGGCCCCAAAGTGCAAAAGTAGTGATGCTGGCAATTCAGACATGCCAAAGAAAGGTCATAAAGTGCTTCCTACCAGTGAAAGGACTTAAAGAAAGGAAAAATAATTATGCTGAGATTGCTAAAATACATGGTAAAAACAAATCTTCTATCCATGAAGTGGTAAAGAAAGAAAAAGAATTCATGCTAGTTTTGCTGTTGCACCTCATACTGCAAGGGTTATGACCATAGTGCATTCTAAATGCTCAGTTATGATAGAAAAGGCATTAAATTTGTGGGTGAAAGACATGAATAGAAAATGTGTTGAAGTTGACAGCAATTGGATGTGGTGCTCTCTAAGCTTTTGGGCATCCACTGGGGGTCTTGGAATGCATCCCCAAGGATAAGGGAAGACTACTGTGAATCTTTAGGAAAATTGGTTTGCTCTATGACTTTCTACTTTCTCTCTCCTTATCTCTTTATATGATGCACCCAATTCAACAAAGCTCTACTTTTTGAAGTCTTCCGAGGACATCCCAAACAGAACTGATCTCTTTCCATGAGGGACTATTCCGTATCACTTATTTGGCACTACTTATGAGTTGCATGCAATATTATAGTGAGAAAAGAGGAAAGTATATATTTAATCAATAACGGAGTATCATATTGCTAATCATGTTCTGTGTGTGATGACCCTGACGATGTATCTATTCCAACGTTAGGTGAATTGACTAAGAGACCAAAAAAAAAAAAAAAGAAAAGAACCTCAAAACTAACAATTTGTTTTGAATTCTTGACACTGATACGAACTCTTTATGAAATTCTAAAGTCACTGAATTGATCACCTTTATTGCCTTTATGTTTTGTAGAGATATATTTAGTACTTGTTAAATACGTAAAATGTTTCGGGGAAGTCTTCTCTTGAAAGTTTCCCTGCCATATGGTTTTCCCCTCTCCTCCCCTCCCCTCCCCAATCCTCCCTTCCCCTCCCCTCCCTTCCCCACCCCTCTCCTCCTCTCCATTTCCCTCTCCTCCTCCCCACCTCCGCTCCCCTCCCCTTCCCTTCTCTTCCCTTCCTTATTTCCTTCCACTTTTCCTCATATGTTGTAATTCTTGCTCCTGAAAGTCAAGGTTCTGAATGTCAGGTTTTATTATTAAATCTGATGGTGTCAAATTTTATGATTAAATTTGATCCATCAGATAAATTTCAGGTTTTGTAGCATGTAGAGCATGTAGTGAAAGAAAGAGATCTACAAGGAACAGTGGGTGAGGGTGTACTATTAAAAGAATACCAAGTAAACAATGTGAAACTGCCTTGCCTATATTTTAATGGATTTCTATAATCCAGCCCTCAACAATGTATGGACAGTTAGAGGAAATAGTTACATATGGGAGTCCTCCAAAGAATAGGAACGAAATTTTGAACTCTGTAGATTAGGAAAAAATGTGACAACAACATCTTAGTATTTTTCTTTAAGAGAGCTGTATAACTGTAGAATTTTAATATAATTCATGAAAATGACTGAGTTCCTATTACGTTTAAGGACAGTAACTTATAAGCAGAGTTAATGAGTCCCCATGGGTGGCAACTCTACAGTTCTCACAGTCACTAATTTTTACAATTAATATTTTGAAAGTAAAGATGATCTAATTGTGTCTGGTAATTTTATAAAAATTAATTGTCTCATATAAACATATATCTAATAATCAGATAATGAGCCCAATGATAGCAGGACCCTCAAGAAACATATAAATCAATAACAAAATGTGTCCTGCTTTTTTTCTTATTTGGTCTTCATGGATAAAGAGAGTAAATGATAAATACTTTTCTCATTAAAATCTTCCATATACTTGAAGTTAGCCAGTCAGTGCCCTAGTCATAGAGTGAGCCTGTTCCCTATTTACTGAAGAAAGTTCCAGTGCAGGCCTGTTTTCTTGACAAAGTCTGTAACAGTCACCCCCTTCATTATCTCTGAAAAGTTTTCCAGATTTAAAAATCTGGTAATTGTGTGGTCAATCTATTTATTAATCTACTCTCATTCAGGCTAAGTAAGTCAACATTTAAGTCCATCTTTTTAGGACCATCTTCATTGTTTTATCTCTAAATCATCTCCAGTGATTATGAAGTAGGTTGTAATTTTCAATCCATAACAATGTAGAGACATTTCAAAACTAAAAATACCTGTTTTCAAAGAAGATAGCATCAGATCCCATATGGGAATTCGTAATTAAGGAATAGTTGCAGGAATGGAAGTGTTTTTGACAGTGATGGTGCTTAGAGGGAGAGAGAAAGTGTGCCGCTGGAAAGTTTATGATAAGCAAGTGAATTCTGGTTTCAGAAATCAAATACCACCTATTTCAACTCCCATCAGAGGTTCAATTAGAAATAGAATCCTTCTTTACTTCCTGCCCTACACTGTCATGTTGTTATGGGCCATGCACTGTTTAAACAGCTGCAGAGGCTTACCTCAGGGGTGACTAAATTGCACTGGTGGTGTTGATCCCTGTATGGAGCTAAAACTACAAGGAATCTTGATCATTTGCAGAATGACTTAGGAATTGGGGTGCTTTGCTGTCTGAGGATAATGAGTTAAGGAAGCCTAGAGAATGTGAAGTATTAGATAGTTCTATTTTCCTCAATAAATTTAGTGTCAGACTTTTTCTTTTCAGTACAAACGAAGAATGAAAACCAACATAGGCACAAATATACAAATAATAAATTAAAAAGGAAAACTAAAAGATTAATATGAACTCAAACTCACATTTAAGTCTCTGGTACAAGAAAGTGGGAAGTTGTCACTTGCTTATTTTCTTTTTCTGCAGTTTTCCATTCTCCTTTTCTAACCCTGTCTCTATTCCTATCACTCACATTCAGTGTGCTTGTGAATGACCCCCTCATATTCAAATACTCCTTTAGTCCAGTGGTTCTCAAAGTGCATTACAATCACCTGAAGGCCTTGCTGAACCACGGATCGCAAGGCCCTATCCCCCCAAATTTTTTATTCCTCAGTCTTAGAATTTGCATTTGTAACATTCCCAGGAAAGACAGATACTGCTGATCTGAGAGACCACACTTTGAAAACCAATGCCTTAGCAATTCAGTGACTTTCTAAAAGTCACTCACAAAAGTAAACTATTGAGAGAAAAAAAGGAAATACAAATGCATTATTTGGGAAGATACACTGGAAAGAGGAGCACTGGCTACCTGCACTGGGCCCATGAAAGGCTCATCACCATCTTTCCCTGCATAACCTTGTGCATCAAACCTCTGGCATCCTTCCAGATTCATTGATTCTTAGGGATCACAACTCAAAGCATTCTGTTCATTAAATTTGAGTTTGTTGATCTATTAAGTGAATTCATGGATTTGAGAACATCAGAGTAACATTGTAACTATTGGATTTTAAATGTTTGGTGATGTAATAAAACCTGTTGTGAATATAACACACATTAAGACAACCCTTGTAGGCATTAGAAGGTGGTAACCTGGTTTTGGTTTCACCTAGAATACCACATCAGTAATGCACAGGAGCAGTGTTGACTTTTCTGTCAGTACATTACTTGAATGGTTTTGCTGCTCTGTGTGTGTCAAAGTATTCAACTTATTCCAACATACTGTCTTTGTCTTTTGGTTTATATTTCTTTTTGTTTGCTACATTCCAATCTGTGTTTATCTTTTTTTGTCAGCCTCATCTAATCTTATTATGTATTTATTTCAATATCCTTCTAATTTCACTAATTACTACCTGTATTTTATTTACCTTTGGTGCTCAGTTATTTTTTTCAGCACTACTTTATCTTGCCTCTTTCTTCTTCTCTACTCATATCTTTTTCAGAATCTTTTTACAATTCAGTGGAACATCTAGTTTATTTTCTTTCTTTTTAACTACAACTCATCTTATTCAAGAAAATATTTTGAGACACTTTTCAATGATATACACAAAACCCAAAATACATACATAAATTAAAAAGTCAGGGCCATGAAAAACATAGAAAAGCAAATTCAAGGATAATTTAGAACAAACAATGCATATTGCATATTGTAAATGCTTAAATAAAGTTTTAGTTAATAAATTTAACTCTGAGCTTCTTGGTAGCTGAAATAAAAGGAACTATAATGTTTACAGGAGTCATATCATCACTTAAGGAGAAGGCACATTAGTTAATTGTAAGATCAAGCACAAAGGCCCGTGTCTTTGAATGGGTTTTTGTGTAGGAAATTCTGTGTGATGTAGTGGATGATATTTTAATATCATTATTAATTACCTAGGGCAGTACATTTCATAAACCTGTTTCAGGATATCTATTAATATTAATATAAGCTGAGGACGAAGTACAACAAAGTAAATATCTTGTTGGAAGCTAAGAAAGGGTATGAATAGGAAGCTTTTTGATAGTGTAGAATGATTTAGGGTTTAAAACTTGGATGTCTAGAGAGATACATGTATTTTATCCTTCAAAAAAATCCCCAGAAATTCCCTTCAAATGGCTTATGATAGAAGTTAGCTAGCAAACAGTTTGGAAATATGTTCTCTGGCAAGGAACAATTTCTTATTACTGATTAAGGGCAAACTCTATGTTTTAAAAATCAACCAACAAAATAGAAGGGTTGACAACCTCTTTTGAAAACTAGACCAAAAATCAACACTACTTCTTGAATACATGGCCACCCAATCTCCACATCGAAGTGGGCCAACAGAATAGGCAAGTCCAAGAGTTTATAAAGAAACAGTTTCTGTAGCTCTTTTTAGCATATGAACAAATGAATTATTAAGTCTTCAAAGTTCTTCACTATACTAGGTGACCAAGATTATTTACACTGAAACATTTTCAAAGCATGGGTTACCAGCCACCCACTATGGCTATAGAAACCAACAAAAACAAATGAACAAAAAACTAACTCATCAAGTACATCGATAGAACATCTGGTTTTAAGAGACTAATTTCCTTGGTGAATCTGCCAGAATAAATTCATTGCAAATGTACGTTTAAGTAACTAAATTAATTAATTATCTTGTTATATAGTGTAGATATAACCAATTGCATTTTAAAAGGTAACCTACCCAAGAAATAATTTAGTTTTTAAAGTGAATAACTCTAAGCAATCCTTTCTACTAATAGTTAGCAAGCAGAACCAATTTCCCCTTGAGAGCCTTGATAGTTTGTGACATATAGTCACATCATAAACATATAAAAGGAACATCCCATTTTCAGTATTAGACATATTTGTGCTGATTCAACAAATTGATGAAATATGTAAAAAGAAAGCGGGCAGAATTAAAACTCAGAAAGATTTTTACATTCTTTAAAATTGTTATATAATTAGTTACTCTCCAGCAGATCTCCATAAAGTACGAGCCTCAGGACCAGGATACCACTTAGCTGGTATTGACCCTTGGTTTTTGCTCAGAGTAAAGGCTAACTGAAAGTCAACAAAAATATGCAATTCTGGATAGACTTTGTCACAAATGGAGTTGGACAAGGATAATATTCAACCAAGTTTGTAACATTGTTCCTTACCGGAATAATCTTACCCCAAATATATTATTTCTGACAGAAAATATTGGTCTAAGAGATTTATATGTGTAATTTGTCAAGGAGGAAACTGAAGTGGAGTTCTAGACAGAATGTATATTTTAATGATACATGATTTTAGAAATACTGTGACTTACACCTCTTTTGCTGCATTTCTTTTATTATTTTTCTAGTTTAAGAAAGCTATTGCTTTGTTAATGGAACAAAATAATTCATGGTTGTAAAAGAGTTAAAGAGGTTGGAATGACTGTGCCCAAGAACTGAAATGCTTCTCCTTTCTTAGTTTCCATTCCACTATAATCAGTTAATAATAACCAAATGTAGCTGAAGCTTGGGATACATGTGAATTGCATCAAAATAATTTTGCATAGAGGGAAATAAATTTTTGCACTTTTTAGGGATATGACATAAGAAAAGCCATGAAAATAACTGTGGTAATCACTACCGTAGGTGAATTTATTTTAAAAGCAAGCACAAGGAAGGAAGAGCTTAAAATTAATTGGTTTTGTGGAATAGGAATACTATTAAAGATATAAAATGTATTATGCTTTTTGACTCCGAATGTACCTTTTTATTTTCCTATGTACATTTTATATATGCCACTGCTTTCTTGTAATAATTTACACAAGAAAAGAAAAAATATGTTTTTTCTTTTGAGCAATTCTAACTGCCCTCCTTTTCCCATGTCCCCCTTTCCCCATGACAAACCATTAACTTATTTTAAGAATAAGTGATATGTACTTAGTGAGAATGTAATCTTTCCTGCTTGTATAAATCTGTCTCAGACGAGCCTAAAGATATGTGTGTGCATGAGTAGGACTCTAGGAAAATAAAAAACATCTTGCATTGGTATTTCTCAAAAGCAAATTCAAAAATAAGTAAATAAATAAATAAAAGCCATGTTTCATCTATCTGTGATATAGAATCATCCTGAAACCATCCCTGCATGCCCTGGTTTGTGGAAAAAATGTCTACCATGAAACTGGTCCCTGGTGCCAAAACGTGTGGGTACCACTGACCTGAGGCACAGAGAAGTTTCTAAGAACCTAAAACTACAAATCAGACAATTTAAAATTTTTAAATGAGTCTTCATGGCCAAACAAATTTAAACATCTCATCAGAAAGAATTGTACAATTTCTGTGCCTTGATAGTAGTTGTTATTTTACACCTGAATTATTCTTTTAATTCAGAGTAGAATTAAAAGAATAGAATGGGCTATACAGATTCTAGAGGACCCAGTGGGTCTACAAAGTTGGCAAATTTACTAAGCAGATAGAGAATTGCTCATCGAAATCCTTTTACTCCCCCCTCCCCACCCCTCAATGAATTTTTTACATATAGAAAAAACTTGTATGATGGTCTTCTGAAAACTTGGAAAGACTCAGAAATCTCTCCTTTCTCTGAGGTTGTCTCTTGAGATGTATTCTTTTCCTATCATGTTTCTGAGATGTGAATTTCCTGCATAATCCTACATACCATTTTATTCTTCCTTCCTTGAATTGAAACTCAAGCATACCCTAGCAGAGTAAAAATATCATTTGGCATGTAGCTCATATATTGATGTTTTGAATGACATTTCTCCTGGAACTTGCTGGCTTCCAAACCATTCATTACATGTCAGAGTACATAGCTCACATTGCATCATATTTATCTAAGAAAAATTCTATTGTTTATATCTAAAGGTAAATGAGGCAATCAACCCCACATCCTAAAACAGTACATTGTGTGCTTTCATACACAAATGACCTGGAACTCATTGGATTCAAATATAGATTTTTCATTGATGTGTTGACAGATAAAGCTTACCATTACAACCACAGATTCTTCGTAACTTGTGTTACTATATAGAGTTTAGAAAGTTAAAATATTTGCCAAATGTCCCCTCTGCATCTGAAAGAAATGCCACATTAGCCCATTTATTTACTTTAATATGGAGTACATACACATATAATATTTATATGTTGACTAGGTTTAATTTAGATGGAATTTTTACAGGATAATAATTTGAAATTAACTAGTTTTGCAACATTGTTTTATTCAGCATTGAAAGCTTGTTTTAAAAGAATAATTCAGGTGTAAAATAACAACTACTATCAAGGCACAGAAATTGTACAATTCTTTCTGATGAGATGTTTAAATTTGTTTGGCCATGAAGACTCATTTAAAAATTTTAAATTGTCTGATTTGTAGTTTTAGGCTCTTAGAAACTTCTCTGTGCCTCAGGTCAGTGGTACCCACACGTTTTGGCACCAGGGACCAGTTTCATGGTAGACATTTTTTCCACAAACCAGGGGATGCAGGGATGGTTTCAGGATGATTCAAGCACATTACATTTATTGTACACTTTTTTCTATTATTATTACGTTGTTTCATATATATATATATATATATATATATATATAAATATTTTCACAACTCATCATAATGTAGAATCAGTGAGAGCTTTTAGCTTATTTTCCTGCAACTAGACAGTCCCATCTAAGGGTGATGGGAGACAGCGACAGATCATCAGGCTTTAGATTCTCATAAGGAGTGAGCAACGTAGATGTCTTGCATGTGCAGTTCACTATGGGGTCTGCACTTCTATGAGAATCTAAGGCTGCCGCTGATCAGACAGGATATGGAGCTCAGAGAGTAATGTGAGTGAGGAGCGGCTATAAATACAGATGAAGCTTGATCCGTTCCATGTGGCTCACCTCATGCTGTGCGGCCAGGATGCTAACAGGCCACGGACCAGCATAATTGGGTTTGTGGACCCATGACTCGGAGACATTGTAGTAAAGCCTGTTAATTTTGGTTCACTCTCTAAATTCATCAGTAAAAGGTACATATATAAGTCATAGCTTCTATACTGATAATTGTGTGCCAAAATTATTTAGAACTGAGAACCTCAGTGTAAGTGCTAAAGCTGCATCAATACTTCATTTGGTACAGAGTGTTAATTTAGGAGAATAGAAAATATTCTTAGCAAACAATATGGAATAATAAGAAGAACAGGGGCTTCTATTTAGATCAGGTTTCACCATAACTACTATATCAGATATAGACTGCATTATTAATACCTAATTGTTCTTTCACATTCTGATCATTAAGCGAATCTTAACTGGCACCTTTATATTCTATGAATGCTCATGTCTTCTAGTGCAGTGACATATACACATTACTGACTCATAACATCTTAATGTTGAAAAAATAATGGGGTTTTAAAGAAATTTCTTAATCTAATTTCTTTCAATTCAACAAATGGTCAGTGTCTAATCAGTTTTCTGTTGCTTGTAACAGAATAACTGAACCTGGGTAATTTATTTTAAAAAAAGAAATTTATTTCTTATAGTTATGGAGGTTTAGAAGCCCAAGGTTGAGAGGCAGCAGACCTTGGTGAGGGCCTTCTTGCTGGTGGGAACTGAGGAGTCCAGAGATAGTACAGGGTATCACATACCTAGGGGACTGAGTGAGTTAAGTGTTAGCTCACGTCTTTCTTCCTCTTCTTATAAAGTCACTGGTTTCTCTACCATGATAATCTATTACTTCATTAAATCATTAATCCACTAATCCATGAATATATTAACCCAATCGTAAAGGTGTGGTCATTAATACTGAGTGGCTTGAAGAATGCAAAGTATTGATCCTGGGTGTGTCCATGATGGTTTTGCCAAAGGAGATTAACATCTGAGTCAACGGACTGGGAAGAGGAGGTCCACCCAGATTAATGGCCAGGATATAAAGCAGGAAGAAAAACATGAAAAGCCTAGACTGGCTTAGCCTCCCAGCCTACATCTTTCTTCCATGCTAGATGCTTCCTGTCTTCAAACATCAGACTGCAAGTTCTTCATCTTTGGGATGAACTAGTTTCCTTGCTCCTCAGCTTGCAGATGACCTACCGTGGGACCTTGTAATTGTGTGAGTTAATACTCCTAATTAACTCCATATATATACTAGTAGGACACACACACACACACACATATATATATACACACTAGTAGGATATATATACACATATATATACAGTTGTGTATATATATATATACACGCAAGTGTGTGATATATATATATATCCTACTAGTTCTGTCCCTCTAGAGAACACTGACTAATATAGAAGGCAAAGTCCTCATGATTCAATCACCTCTTTTTTTCCATTTATTTATTATTATTTATACTTTTAAGTTTAGCTTGTAGGGTACATGTTATTACTTGCATAGCGATGCAGGTTTGTTACATATGTATACTTGTGCCATGTTGGTGTGCTGCACCATCAACTCATCATTTACATCAGGTATAACTCCCAATGCAATCCCTCCCCCTCCCCCTCCCATGATAGGCCCGGTGTGATGTTCCCCTTCCTGAGTCCAGTGATCTGGATTGTTCAGTTCCCACCTATGAGTGAGAACATCGCGATTGTTTGGTTTTCTGTTCTTTGTGATAGTTTGCTAAGAATGATGGTTCCAGCTGCATCCATGTCCCTAAAGGGCGCCGACTCATCCTTTTTATGGCACCATAGTATTCCATGGTGTATATGTGCCACATTTTCTTAGTATTCTGTCACTGATGGACATTTGGGTTGATTCAGAGTGCTGTGTGAATAGTGCTGCAATAAACATATGTGTGCATGTGTCTTTATAGCAGCATAATTTATAATCCTTTGGGTATATACCCAGTAATGGGATGGCTGGGTCATGTATGGTGTGCATCTAGTTCTAGCTCCTTGAGGAGTCGCCATACTGTTTTTCCATAATGGTTGAACTAGTTTACAATCCCACCAACAGTGTAAAAGAAGTGTTCCTATTTCTTCATCCTCATCCAGCACCTGTTGTTCCTGACCTTTTTAATGGTCGCCATTCTAACTGGTGTGAGATGGGTATCTCATTAATGGTTTGATTTGCATTTTCTCTGATGGCCAGTGATGATGAGCATTTTTTTCATGTGTCTGTTGGCTGTATGAATGTCTTCTTTTGAAATGTCTGTTCATATCAGCACACTTACTTTTTTGATGGGGTTGTTTGTTTTCGCGGTGATTTGCTTGAGTTCTTTGTAGGTTCTGGATATTGGCCTTTGTCAGATGAGTAGATTGCAAAATGTTCTCCCATTCTGTGGGTTGCCTGTTCACTCTGATGGTAGTTTCTTTGCTGTGCAGAAATGCTTTAGTTTAATGAGATCCCATTTGTCAATTTTGGCTTTTGCTGCCATTGCTTTTGGTGTTTTAGACATGAAGTCTTTGCCCATGCCTATGTCCTGAATGGGTACTACTAGGTTTTCCTCTACAAGTTTTTATGGTATTAGGTCTAACATTTAAGTCTCTAATCCATCTTGAATTAATTTAGTATAAGGGAGTAAGGAAAGGATCCAGTTTCAGCTTTCTACTTATGGCTGTAATTTTCCCAGCACCATTTATTAAATAGGGAATCCTTTCCCCATTTCTTGTTTCTCTCAGGTTTGTCCAGGGATGGTTGTGGGTGTGTTTCTGAGGGACTCTGTTCTGTTCATTGGTCTATATCTCTGTTTTTGGTACCAGTACCATGCTGTTTTGGATTACTGTAGCCTTGTAGTATGGATTTGAAGTCAGGTAAGCGTGATGCCTCCAGCTTTGTTCTTTTGACTTAGGATTGTCTTGGAGATCGCGGGCTCTTTTTGTTTTCCATATGAACTTTAAAAGCAGTTTTTCCAATTCTGTGAAGAAACTCATTGGTAGCTTATTTGATGGGGATGGCATTGAATCTATAAATTACCTTGGGCACTATGGCCATTTTCACGATATTGATTGCTTCCTATCCATGAGCATGGTATGTTCTTCCATTTGTTTGTGTCCTCTTTTTATTTCACTGAGCAGTGGTTTGTAGTTCTCCTTGAAGGGTCCTTTACATCCCTTGTAAAGTTGGATTCCCAGGTATTTTATTCTCTTTGGAAGCAATTGTGAATGGAAGTTCATTCTGATTTGGCTCTCTGTTTGTCTGTTACTGTGGTGTTTTAAGAATGCTTGTGATTTTGCACATTAATTTTGTATCCTCCAATAAAATGCTGTAGGCAGTTCAACAACACATCAAAAAGCTTATCCACCATGATCAAAGTGGGCTTAGTCCCTGGGATGCAAGCTGGTTCAACATTAGCAAATCAATAAAGCATAATCCAGCATATAAAGCAAGACCAAGACAAGAACCACATGATTATCTCCAATCGATGCAGAAAAGGCTTTGACAAAATTCAACAGCCCTTCATGCTAAGCAGCTCAATAAATTATTGATGGAGCGTGCCTCAAAATAATAAGAGCTATTTATGACAAACCCACAGCCAATATCATACTGGATGGGCAAAAACTGGAAAAATTCCCTTTGAAAACAGCACAAGACAGGGATGCCCTCCTCTCCCCACCCTCCTATTCAACATAGTGTTGGAAGTTCTGGCTAGGGCAATTAGGCAAGAGAAAGAAATCAAGGGTATTCAGTTAGGAAAAGAAGAAGTCAAATTGTCCCTCTTTGCAAATGACATGATTGTATATTTAGAAAACCCCATTGTCTCAGCCCAAAATCTCCTTAAGCTGATAAGCAACTTCAGCAAAGTCTCAGGATTCAATCACCTCTTAAAAGCCCTGTCTCTCAACACTGTCACATAGGAAATTAAATTTCATTGGAGTTTTGGAAGGGACATTCAAACAGTAACAGTCACTGTGTTCATTCCATTTTCCGGGCAATGTTCTCAGGTTGTCAGTTACAGACATGAATAAGCCATGATGGTCCCTGACATTCAGTACAAGAAACAAACATGTATTCAATTAATCATAATGCAATAAATATTCTACTGATATTAAGAAATGCATAGAAGCACAACGGAAGAAATGATGAATTTTCTCAGGTAGACTATTCAAGAATTGATTCTCAAAGGAAAGAATGTATGTTTCATCTTGTTATGAATTAGAATTTTCTTTTATCAGACAAGTATACAGCATTTCTAGTATTACAATTGAGTAAGATATAAAAACATTTAAGTCTATCACCTTGTGCGAGCAGTAATTAAGAATCTTGGTAGAGTAAGAATCTTAGAGTGTAGGAAACGTGGTAGAAAGAGAGATTTGTTGAGTGAATGAATGAGGAGTGGTATTAATTGAGGAATGTTACTCAGAGGATCCTTTTCTTAATTGAGTGAAGACTAATGGACCCACTAAAGGTTTTAATTAAGATAAGGAAAGGACCAGATTGTGTTCTGGAAACCCCAGCAGGCAGTCTGAGGCTGGACTGGAGAGGGAAAATACAGGGGAACCAGAAATTAAGTGACACAATTTATTTTTGCCAAAAATATCAAAAAAGGAAAATAAGCAGTGTTTGATTAAATTAAGCACATAGTTATGATTAGATGCATTTTTTGGAGATTTATTTGGTGCCTTTTAACTGAAGAGAAGCTTGAGTTATGGCTGTTCCTCCTTTCATCTTTTCAGGCTGTATGCTCATGCAATAAAGGAGAATGATATTTTTCCCTTTATCTGCCTCCTGTCACCTGAATGGCTCATGACATATTATTTATCAGAGGCTTTGAAATCTTTGAAAGGGGATTTAAGAAAATTCATAGAGTATTATTGTCCCTTTTGATCAGAGACTTCCCATATTTGTCTTATTTTTGCTACTTTTGGATGAGGTCCTACAGCATACCAGCTGTAGACCCATAGTGTGTATAGAATTAGGCCATACCCTGGGACCAAGTCCAGCAGAAAATTTTGCCTATCAACATTTCTTAGATGTTACTAAGGACATCGACTCCTATAATGACAATTTTATTGAAAAATTTCTGGCACTTGGTGGTGTTTTACCATGAGCACGTAAATAATTCTCCCAAAGTAGAAAAGGTTATCTCTGTGGAAAGTGTTTTGGTTTTAGCAAGTTTTAAGATTTCTTTCTAGAGTTCTTGTTAATCAAAATTTCTGCAACATCTGCATTGTTCATAGCTTTCCAATCATATGTTATATGAACATCTTGTTTTCTAAAGTTCTGCTAATGAATATGTGTTTTGGGGCCCATCCCAAATATTCCGGCTTTTAAATGAAGCAGACAGCAAGCAGTTGGGTGATTCCAGTAAGTGAGGCATCTTTGATGTATGCTTGAAGGAAAAAGTAGAGAAAACCAACAGGTTTTGAATCTGTTTTTAGTGTGGCAACACTTAGACTGGAATTTCTTCCTTTCCATTTTTTGACTCAAATAAAACTACCTTTTATTTCAATATCGCAAATTCGAAGAACCTTTGAGAATAAAATGTTTTAACCAAGCACGCTTGTTCTTCAGCAGCCCCAAAATGATTCATATTTTCTTTGTTGCAAGTCATTTAAAAATTGTAGAAATAAAAATAGTTTTAATTTATTGTTTAGGTATGTGTCATTCTGAAGTGTAGTGCTTCCTCAAACATTACAAGTTCAGTGCTGTAAATTACACACTTTATTAGCTGTTATGCATTAAAATCTTGAGCTTTAAACAATTTGATTTTATTGTGTAATTAAATACATCTCAACAAATGTTTAATTATTTAGATCTAAGTTTGAAATAAAACTTCATATACCTGTCCACACCTTTATTTAGATGTTTATGTGTATACATGTGGAGCTTATGGTAGCTTTCAAATGTCACCAACCTAAGGATACACTTTTCCACATTGTAAGTTTGTGCTAATCTGGAGTAAGAAGTCACTGTGTAACATTATTTATCTGCTTTGGCCTTTAATTCACTTCTTTATTTGATAAATATGTTTGAATCCCCATTTCCTACCTTGCAGTATATTGGACTTAAGCAATAAGTTAACTGGACAGTAAATAATAACCTTAAAAAATGTCATTATGTATATTTACAAATATTGTATATATTTATTATAATGGAGCTAATTAATGTATGTGTTGCCTCAAATATTTATTAAACTATCCTTGAACCTACATAGTTAATAGTAAACCAAAATCCATCAGAAGTCAAGTTAGTCTATCAAACTGTAAACCAGTGGAAAATAGATCAGTACGTAAGCATTTGTTTTAGACTATAGATTAAACATTAGATATGCAATGCAATTTTCATGATGAAATGACTAAAAGTTTATGAATTAAACAATTATTTATACTCAATAATCTAATGTTCTGATTATATTGATACTTGTTATGACAGTTTTTCCTGCATTTTCAGTATTTTTTCATAAAAGTTGTGAAACATAAACAAAAACAGACTAGTTAAAATGAGCCCCCGGACCTACAATCCAGGTAGCACTGTTTTAAATATCAATTTTTTCCCATCTGTGTTTTGCGGGGAAGGGGTAGTGGATGTGGAGGTCTGTGCGTGTGCATAATGTAATATTTTAGTTGAAGTTCTTGAGATGGCATCTAAGATTCAGCAGCTGAAGTCCGGTTGGTTCATAACATCTGAAAAAATTATTTTAAATTTGGATGCAAATGCAACTTCCCAATGATAAGGACCTTCAACACATATCACCACCAACACTTGAACAATTTAAGCAAAGCAGGAAGAGGAGTGTGCTTAGTCCAGGATTAATGTGATTAAAGGAAACCTGTTCTGCTTGTTTTATTCATCTGTTTGTTTGTAAATGCACAAGAAAGGTAAAACATAGCTCTTAATCATGAACAACAAAAGTATATTTATCCACCATCCCACTCTTCCATGTTAGCACTGAGTTCCCTGTTTATATTATTTGTACGTGAAGAGCATACCATGTTTCTACTCTGAGCTCTATTTTCGGGCAGAGTGAGTTTGAGTTTATCAGCTTTGCCTACTCTCACCTGAGCCCCTTGCCAGCAAGCACAGGTATGTGAATGACCCTTGAGCTCAGATGAGGACACTACCTTTTGTAAAAATCACAAACTGATATACTTTTATATAAATCTAGACCGTTAATCTTTTAGTGTGAAGTTTGAACAAAGTTCTTAAAACATTAACAGCCCACATTAAAAATATGGAGACTTGACATAAAAACCTGGATTGTCAACATTTTTAGCTCTGACCTCACTGCCCTCACAATAGCCAAGTGACATCTATCCCGTTGAACAGGCACATTTTCTCTGGTATACTGCAGTTCCCACCTGGTCAGGGCCATTTATTCATGTTCTCTGCTAAAAATCTTGAGTTTGCCAACCTTGGTCTACAACTGTTAATAAACACTGTTTCCAATGTGTAAACAGACTGATCCAAATGAGCAGACTTTCAAGGACAGAAGCCCTGTTCGTGACTCTGTAACTGAATGTTAAAATTGATGTTTTTGACTAAGTAATACAGGCACAGTAGACATGGATTTCTAACATGTCTCTGCCTCTTGAGTGTCTTCCAGACCATCACTATGAGCCCCAGCAACTCCAGATGGGCAGACCTTAAAGTTAAACGATGTGAAGAAGAAATTTCCCAATAGATGACCCAGAACCAGTTAGATAGCTTTAAAACCCTTGAGGAGTATAAAATATGATGACAAAAGGAAGACTTTTTTTTTAAGTTATATGAAGTTTTATTCATAATTGATACTGACTTATAGAATAAATACACATAAATGGAAATTTATTGCAACAAATAATATAAAGTAAAATATAATGCCACTAATCCAAAATGAAATGACAAGGTATAAAAACACAAATAAATATAGATCTGATTGAAGAACATAACTAATCAACTTTTCAAAATCGCCTGGTGGCTAAATGCACTGTCTTTGCTATCAGCCCAGGCAATTCCAAACCCCCACTGTGACCATAGACAGATTGTGAATGGCGACAAATCATTTAGTCTCTCTGTGTAAGTCACCCTTCTCTTTATAATGAAAGTAATGGTAGTGTGTGTATCATAGATTTGTGAAGAACAAAAACGTTACCTCATGTATGCTCTTCACAGCAGTGATTCATATCTTGTATGTTTCCTCTAAATGTTAGATATTTAACTCTTGGAAATCTCTTAATAATATTTAAAAAACACCTTAAACATATTTGAGAGCGAACTAATTGTAAGTAGATAATATTGGATTTCGGCTGAAATGATAAATTTGGCTGTGCATCCTATTTCTATGCAAGATCCTCTGGCTCTGAAGACAAGTATCAGTCTTGGTAAACAGAAAGGCCTCCAGAGATTTGGCAATAAGAATAATCTTCTTATCATAGAGTATATTTGAAATGAGGGAAGACTTCTCTCTCCATTACCATTATCTCTCCCTGTACTTGACTGGGTACACATTAAGGCCCATGGATTTTATCCTGAAGCATCTGGTGGTAGCCAATAGCTTATCTCTGCTTTCTAGAGGAGTCCCACAGACCATGGTGGCTTTTGGGTTGAAACATCTCTGCAGTTATTCTGTATGTAAACTTATTTTATATATTTGAAGAATGAGCAGGGGAGTATCCGACGGCACCATCTGCCTCTTGAGTGTTTTCTAGGCCATCACCATGAGCCCCAGGGATTCTAGGTGGGCAGAGCTTAAAGTGAAAACTTCTGAGTACACTGGATTGTCCACCATGATCATGGAGTCTGATCATGCTGATAATTACCATTTTTCCTCTTTGTGTGGCTGGCAAGTGGGCTAACACAAGCATCACCAAATATATACATCTATATATAGATGTATATATTTATGTGTGTATATACATATGTATATTTATATTTCTATTTATAGTATAGTTCATGACAAAGTAAGAAAATAGGAGGCCAGACACAGTGGCTCACACCTATAATCCCAGCACTTTGGGAGGCTGAGTTGGGTAGATCATTTGAGGTCAGGAGTTTGAGACCAGCCTGGCCAACATGGTGAAACCCCGTCTCTACCAAAAAATATAAAAATTAGCTGGGCATGGTGGGACACCTGTAGTCCCAGCTACTCGGGAGGCTGAGGTGGGAGGATTGCTTGACCCTGGAAGCAGAGGTTGCAGTGAGCTAAGATCATGCCACTACTCTCCTGCTCTCCAGCCTGGGTGACAGAGTGAGACCCTGTTGCCAAAAGAAAAAAAAAAAAAGAAAAAAAAAAAGAAAAAGAAAAAAGAAAAAGAAAAAGAAAAGAAAATAGTACAGTTGTCATAAAGAGCAATCTGAAATTTAATTTCAAATATATCCATTATTACTTTAAACACAAATAGACTAGTTGTTCCTGTTAAAGTCATATAAAAAATACATTTTGTGTAATTTAACCAATTAATCAACTGGGATGGCCTTAAATATATCAGATAAAATAAAGTATCAGATAAAATAAAGATAAATGGTATCGGATAAAATAAAGATAAATGGTATCAGATAAAATTTAAGTTTAAAGCAGGTTGTAATTGTTGTAATTGTAATTGTGGTAATTAGTGTTATTTTTGCATTTTTTAAATGTTTACTTTTTAATATTATTACTTGATGGATAATAAATATAATCTTATTTTCTATAGATATACACACATTTATGCACATACAAGTATATACAATGTGCACATATACCACCATTCTCTTGTAATGTTACTGTTATATAATTGTGCTTACAGTTCTGTGAATCTGTGGTAAATGAGTAAGTTAACAATTGAATATTGTTAAATAACATACCGTTTAAATTTTTCTGATAATATGAAGGGTTTAAAAAAAATTTATGTGGGAAAAGCAGAGCTTTAATACTCTAGAATCCTAGTTTATAAAAATAAAGGGTCTGAACATTGGGAAACATGCATCAGTTACTGTAGAGAGGCTTACCAGTAGCCAAGTAGAATTATCTGAAAAAGCCAAAGACAGAGGAGAAGGTATAAACGGATACAAAGGTGCTGGCCAGGACAAGGATGCTTTGAGTAGCTCTGGATTCAAGAGAGGGTCTAGGAGAAACATCAGTCTTAGGAATATATTGGACCTGCCGCTTGTGCCTGTGCAGGATAAAAGCCATGAAGCTTCTGGCCTGGAGCATGAACCCCAAACAGAAAACATCAGGGAATGATAATAATGCTGCATCGAGTGAGTCTGTAGTTTAGTCATGAGCTATACTGTAAGACATTTAAGAGTGCTGCTGCTAGTTGTCAGTCCTCATTAATCCCAAAGGGGGACAGGTTAGAGTGTTAGCTTCTTCACCTGAAATCTAGTGAAGTAATTCGATGGCATCATTCAAATGCTTCAAATATGTTGCCTATGATTAAAAGGCATCATTAGAAGATGCCTAATTCATGCCTTACTTAAACAACTTAAACAGAAGGAATCAACCCAAATGTCCATCAGTGACAGACTGGATTAAGAAAATGTGGCACATATACACCATGGAATACTATGCAGCCATATAAAAGGATGAGTTTGTGTCCTTTGTAGGGACATGGATGCAGCTGGAAACCATCATTCTTAGCAAACTATCACAAGAACAGAAAACCAAACACCGCATGTTCTCACTCATAGGTGGGAACTGAACAATGAGATCACTTGGACTTGGGAAGGGGAACATCACACACCGGGGCCTATCATGGGGAGGGGGAAGGGGGGAGGGATTGCATTGGGAGTTATACCTGATGTAAATGACGAGTTGATGGGTGCTGACGAGTTGATGGGTGCAGCACACCAACATGGCACAAGTATACATATGTAACAAACCTACACGTTATGCACATGTACCCTAGAACTCAAAGTATAATAATAAAAAAACAAAAACAAAAACAAAACAGAAATAGAGATAGAGATAAAGATAGAGAAGGAGAGAGAGACAAAGGCAAAGAAGCACATTAGTTCGGATACTAACTATTCTTCTATTGAGTGTGGGGTAAATTGATTTTGTTAAACCAGATGTGGAATACCTATGCATGAGAAGAGTGGTTCTGACTCTTCCTGAGAGGTGAGGGCGATGGACTCTAAAAATGAGAGTCTGTGAGGAATGGACAACAATTTCTTAGGAAACGGGAATGAGGGTCCATGTGATTGTGGGTGGATAAAAGGTAGAAGCAAAGAAAAACATAATGGCACAGTATATGGCAGAATTCACAGGTTCTACCCAGCTGAGAAGAAAAGAATATTTAATGCTACACCAAGTTTAGATTGATAATACATGGGATTTGGAATTACTTGCCAAATTGAAATTGTGTTTGCAAATCGAGCTTAAGAATGTTATTAACTGAACATCATCATTAAAAATATGTATGATTTCTTATGTTCTCATCAGGGTCAGGAAAAGATCAACACTACTAAATTCATTTTACTTTTTTTTTTTATTGAAGAGATTAGTGTTTGTTTATTTTTTACCCCAGTATTAATGAGGTATAACTGACAAAATCGTGTAAGGTATACAACATGATGATTTGAGACATATATGTGTATGTCTCTCTCTCTCTCTGTGTATGTATATATTTCACTGTGTATACATACATTTCACTATGTGTGTATATATATAGTGAAATGCTTATGAAAATCAAGTTTGTTAACCCATATGTCACCTCACATAGTTACCATTTTTCTTTGTGGTGAGAACATTTAGGATCTGTTTTCAGCAAATTTCAAGGATAGAATACAGTATTGTTAACTATAGTTATCATGCTGTACATGAGATCTCCACGACTTCATTTTTATAACTGAAAGTTTGTATCTTTGTCCAGCATCTTCACATTTTCCCCAGCCTCAGCCAGTGGCAATTACCATGGTACTCTGTGTTTCTATGAGTTTTACTCTTTTAGATTCTGCGTATGAGATCATAGTGTTTGTCTTTCTCTGTCTGACTTACTTGACTTAGTATAATGCCCTCAACGTTCACTGGAAATCGATGGGCACTTACGTTGTTTTCACTTCTTGGTTACTGTTAATAATGCTGCCATGAACATAGGAGTGCAGGTATCTTTTTGAGATACTGATTTTATTTTTCAGGGTATATACCCAGAAGTAGGATTGCTGGACCTTATGGTAGTTCTATGTTATATTTTTGAGGATCCTCTATAATGTTTTTCATAATTAAATGAAAAACACTCCCACCGACAGTGCACAATAATTTCTCCATATTTTTACCAACACTTGTTATTGCTTGTCTTTTTGATAATAGCCATTTTAAGAGGTGTGAGCTGGTATCTTTTTGTAGTGTTAATTTGCATTTTCCCATGTACTTGTTGGCCATTTATATGTGTCCTTTGGAAAAATATCCACTCATGTTCTTTACCCATTTAAAAACTAGTTTTATTTGTTATTGTGTTATTGAGTTGTATGAATTCCTTGTATATTTTGGGTATTAACTTCTTATCAGATATAAGGTTTGCAAATATTTCCTCCCATTCTGCAGGTTGCCTTTTTCATTTTATTGATTGTTTAATTTGCTCTGCAGAGGGTTTTTAGTTTGATGGAGTCCTGCTTGTTTATTTTTGCTTTTGTTGCCTATGCCTTTGGTGTCATACCCAAAAAATAATTGCCAAGACAAATGTCAAGAAGCTTTTCCTCTTTGTTTTATTCTAAGAGTTTTACTGGTTTAGGGGTAACATTGACATTGAATGTTAGAGATTGCTTTGGGTAGTATGGTCCTTTAAACAATATTAATTCTTCTCATCCATGAAGATGGCATATCATTCCACTTATTTTTAACTCCTTCAATTTCTTCATCAATGTTTTATAGCTTTCAGTGTAGGGATCTTTCAGTCCCTTGGTTAAGTTTATTCCAAGGAATTCTTATTTTTGGTAACTATTGGAAATGATAGTTAAAAAAATTTAAGATAGTTTCTTGTTAATGCATAGAAATGCAACTGATTTTGGTATGTTGATTTTGTAACCAACCACTTTACTGAACTTGTTTATTAGTTCTAACAATTTCTTGGCACTACCACTGAATATATTTTAAAAGACAGCAGGAACAATAACAAAACTGTGCTTTGATTATGTCAGGAGTTATGCTTGTGCACTGTACTGGATACAAACAACACCCACAGCGCCACAACAGAAACAACCAGGCTCTGTGGGGAGGGCTCTCTTCATGCTCTTAGACCTTCTGGTTTTTGTGTACAGCTTTATCAATTTGCTGATAGTCTGATTATCCACTCACAGGTCACCAGTATATTAGCACATATTTTCTGTTATCTTTCAAACCTGTTGAAACCATGATTGTCATTCATGTTCTCTATTTTTTATGCTACATTCTACTTCCCTCTAATTTTTCTTAAAATCTTCAATTCTATCAACTTGTGGTTATTTTCATAATACTAACTTCTGTTTTTATATTCTGAGCAATTTCCTTTTGTTGCCCAAAAGCACATACAAGATAGGTATAAAGCAGAACAGCTCCACTTACAGTCACTTAGAGAAGATGATTGAACTCATTAACTGCTGCCTTCCCATTGTCAGTGAGTTCTTGTCTGGGAATTTTATGACATGCTGTATATATTGTCTCCATTTTATTTTAAAATAAAATGAAACAAGTGTTTTGATGTATTATAAAATTTATCTAGATTTAGAGAAATATAAATAAACATGAGAGATGTTGAAATTAATATGGTTTAAATTAAATCCCAATAACTAAGGAGCAAGAGATAATCAAATTTATTAGCATGTGAAGTACATCCTGAACAATTTCCTATGGCAGGGGGCAGGCACAGGGAAAGCCCTAACAGAAAAATGCAACAATAATGTAGGGTAACTCACCTTGTCAGAACCAGTTGACACTTAATAATCATAAATTTAACTAATTGGGCTAGGTATGGTGGCTCACACTTATAATCCCAGTGCTTCGGGAGGCTGAGGTGGGATGATTGCCTGAGGCTAGGAATTTGAGATTAGCCTGGGCAACAATGTAGTGAGACTCTGTCTCTATCAAAAATAAAAAATAAAAATAAATGCAGGGGTGTGATTAGCATCTCAAATATTAAAAATTCATGTTACTTTATCAGTCAGGTTTTACTTGTCAAAACTTCTTTTACCAAGTAGGAAGTAAAAAAAAAGAAAACTACTATTGATTAAAAATATATTTATAGCACCTAAGGCAAAGGAGTGAATGTAAGAAAAAATCTGAGAATGATGATTCATTAGACCATTGTGAATTCTTTGGGAATAGAAATAACATTTATGACTCGGAGCCTAAGTAGACTGATGTCCAAAAGATGACAGGAGAATGAAAGAATAAATAAATTAATGAATGAACTAGTGAATGAATAACTCAATGCCTAACCTCTGAAATTTTCAATAATATGCATATATGTTAGGTTTTACTCTCCTCTCTGAGGTTAGTTCTTCACTTCATGCATTTACTTATGTTTCTATTTTTGAAACCTTAAACCTAGGTTAATGAGATTTCAGAAACTTAGTCTAATCTTCTCATTTCACAAAGGAAAGACCTGAGGAAAGAAAGGTCAAGGTAACCCAACAGATTCTGGACTAGAGCCCAGGTTTTAAAATTTCTCAAACTGTGTTCTTTGCACTGTAGTGTTCATCTGGAGAAAAAAAAAAAAAAAAAAAAGCAACAACTTTAACAATATAGATTCAAAATGAAATTTCCAAAAATTAAAGTTGGAAAGTTAGAGGGTATAAGAGAATATTATCCTGAGAGTTTAAGAACTGTGATGGTTAGAAAATTAGGGAAATTTAGTCACCAAGTCTTCTAGAGAAAATGACTCAAATATAGACACAGGTATTAAACATTCTCTTTTTGAATATTCTATTCAGAATCCTAAAAATAAAATAAGAAAAGTCGTTTCTAATAAAAATCAGTGCACTTTCATTCAAAAACTTAGAGCTGTTTAGAAAGTACCCTCATTCAGCATCATCTCAGCAAATGCTATTGGATATCTCTGTGGTATAATATAAGATTGACTTCTACAGGTTGCTCATCATTTGAAGTAATTCACATAATGGCAAAAAATACAAGGCTAATACTACAGTGTTTTCAAAACAATGACTAACAATTGCAGGATATAAATGGAAAAAGTGCCACCGACAATAATGCAGGGGCTTTTAAACACTTGTAAGGAAGCCAATTATAGTATCTCCTGCTACATTCTGCCTTTCAGTATAACCCTACCCCCAGGAATGGGAACATGTATCACTTCCTCCAGAACAATTCCTTTCAGTGTAATCATGAAGAAAACCTCTTTTATGCAGATCCCCCACTTCCTTCCCTCTGATGTCCAGATCTTTCAAGCTCACTAAGTCACACAGCATTTCTGTGCATTGTTACCTCCTCCTCAATGAGACTGTTGGGCAACACTTCAAACAGTGTGTCCGGAGGGGTACCAAACTGGCAAGGGGAGCTGAGGGGAAAGGAAGGGAAATCAAGTCAACGCTTGCCAACCAGTGAAAAAAATGTAGGGGTTGGTGGTGTTGGTGGAGAGGGAGTAATTTTTATGCAGTCAAAAGAAATGGTACCTAAAAGAAATGTTTAATTCATTCTGAAGGAAAAAAAAAAAATTCAGGAGTTAAGTGATTACTTGAAATTTGTGAAAATTAGAAAATGGTGTAAAGAGAATAATTTGGGGTGTTAATATGAGGCCTGAAAGGGAGTGGGGATGGCTTTGACTTTTCTGAGGTTTTCAAAGGCTCTGAACTGAGACACCAGGCACTCAGCATCAGCACAAGAGACAGCAGCGGCTGAACTCTTGTGTGGCTACATTCATTCCAACGTAAAATCCTATGTATAAAGTTTCTCTCAGTGACATGTTCCCTGTAATAAAAAAAAAACCATATTAAATATGTACAGTATAATGGTATATTGTTTTTAAACAGGAGGCTTTTAAAGGTTTACTGCAAGGCGTCAGCTACTTTTTAAGTTAAAATAATGTTTGACAGGTCAGTAATGAGACATAAAAGATTTCTTTTATAACAAGACAATTTTGTACAAATAAAGGGGCAGAAATAGAAACATCAAAGCTCAGGAACTGTATACATTGCACAAAGCATTAAAAGTTTCTGTTCTCTTTAAAATTTTGACATATGTTGTGTAGTGTGGTTAGAACTATTGAGGGAATGCAAACGTTTGTCCAAACAGTTATTTTACCCCTCACGTCTTCCCATGTACGTGAAGGCTGCTTTGAAGTTTCCCAGAAATAAAGGTGAGGTATCAATGTGCTATGCTGGATAGAATTAGTATGAACAGAGAGTCCTGATTAAGGCATGGAATATAGTAATCTATCAATTAAGTAGGTTTGTTCTTGATTTAAATGGCATTTTGATTTCTTAATACAGGGATTCTAAGAGAAATCTGTCCTCTGTAGTCATCCCAGTTCTTTTAGGGCTGAGAATTGCCAGAGTTGAGGAGCACTGGAAGTTAGTATTGGCAGATTGGCAGTCTGATTAAAAAAATGTGTGTGGAGTACTTCTCAACTGATGGATGTAACTTCATAAAAATCTGCAAGAAGTTTTTCATAACAATTATATTTTTCTGATTGATCATTTATTATTTGATTCATAGCTTTTTTTGTTTGGCTTGAGCTGATTATCAGGGTTTCTTCAATGAAATAAGATAGGTGTGATCATTTCTGAAACTGAGTGCGAACACTTGGCAGAAATGCTTCTGTAGAGGAAAGCTTTTTAGAGCACATTATAGCTTAAGGGACAGTGTGGCTCTTTAGTTTTCTCACAGTCAACTTTTCCTAATCCTGATTTCTGGAGCCAAAATATTCTTTAAATACTTAACATCCAACATCATATAATAAAAGAAGCATGAACTTTGAAATCAGACAGATGTAGATTTATACTTAGCCTCTACCACTTACCAGATGGCGGACTATGAGAATGTCTACTAACTTCTCTGAGATTTGGGTTTCTCATCTGTAAAATTGGAATAATGATACTAATTTATGGAGGTTTATTATAGAAATTAAGGCACAATTTATATAAAGCTTTAACATTTAACACATATCAGCTTCCCCATTCTACCTTCAACAGAAGGAGAACCAATTGGACAGATTTCCATTTGGGAGCCAGAAAGAAGCATGTTCAGGATTATAAAAGGCAAAGTATTCTTTATCTTTATATTAGATGTTTATTTTGGTGGTTTCAAAACCTATCATTCCAAAAGCTTGAATGTTGGAATCAGAACAAATGAATGAGGGGATTATGTGGACTCGTTTCCTTCTACTCCTTCTTATCATTTCTAACCCCACCCCCAGCATGGCTTTAAAAATAAGCCGTTTCAGGGATCAGCATGAGCACATCAAAGGTGAATACGGATTCCTCAAACACAGCTTGTCCATTGCTGAACATAGGGTCTTTTTCTGCCACCACCAGACATTCGAACTAAAAAGCTAGATTTCTCTGAGCCATCCTGGTACTACTCACAAACAGAACTTGTACTGCTACCTTTAAATTAGTACTTTTTTCCTTTCTCTCTTCCCCTTTGTTTCTATTTAAATTTTGATACTCTTCAATTTTTTTCTAGATTAATGTCAAGGCCTCCTGGTTGGTGTCTCTTCCTCTGGCCTCAATATCATCCAAATACAATGCCAAGTATGTAACTCCCCTGCCTAGAACCATTAGATTGCTATCTATAGCATTAAAAGTTAAAGTCTGAATTCCTTGGCATGGTGAACAGGCCCTTGTGATGTGGCCCCAGCCTATGCCTTCAGCCGTATGTCCTGCCATGCCATTCTTGCTTCCTAAGCTTCACTGGCACTGAATAACAGCCCATGCTGCTACCAAACTCTGCAGCCTTGTATAGGATATTCCTTGTACTTGGATGCTTTTTTTAATCCTATTGTCCACCTGAAAAATTTCCCAGTTCAAACCTTACCTTCTGTGAAATACTCCCTGACTCCCATTTTTTACCACTACCTAATCTTCAAAATCAGAGAGAATTAACCATTCCCCTCTCTATACTCTCTGACTCAATGATTGCACTTACCCTATTGGATTAGATGTATATTCCTTTCCTGGACTGTATATGAACTACATGAACAGTGAATATATCTATTCATCCTTGTGATCTCATAATACTCGTGTAATATCGTAGGTACCATTTAAGGCTGGTCGAGCCACTGAGTTTAGGAGACAGAATCAGGCCACATGGATGTGGCAGTATAAAAAAGAGATAGATGTGATGAGTTTAGGTCACAATTGCAACAAGCTCAGTATTATTTAGGGTCATTTTGGCATGGTAATTTTATGTCATGCAAGTCTATCAATAGTTTAAAAAGAATAGTGAAAGAAAATTTAATGCTAATGGTATATTTGCTTCAAAATGTCAATGACTTTACCCTTTAACTTTTAGAGCCATTGTAACAGTTAGGATGTGGCCTCATGCCCTTTGAACAAATAGGCTACGAATTGCTGTGGGCCAAAGAAAATATTGTATTTCTCATGATTTCATAATAGAAGTATTTGTAAAATATCAGGAGGTAGAGGAAGAGTGATTACTTAGACAACAGAATTAAAGAAGGCCTTGCGAAGGATTTGATAATTAGGTTGAAACTTGAAAGATGCTTAGGACTTTAAAAAAAACAGTCAAGAAAAAGACATTGTTCTTAGAGGAAATGGTATGGGAAACACTCAGTCATAAAACACATGAAGTGCCTGGGGCAATGCAAATAGTCTGGTACAATGAAGTAAGAAAGCAGTGAGAGATGAGACTGAACAGGTAGGTTGGAGTTCACATTGTGAACAGTTGAATATTTCACCTTATAAGAAGGTTTTCTGTGGCCGGGCACGGTGGCTCACGCCTGTAATTCCAGCACTTTAGGAGGCCGAGGCGGGCGGATCACGAGGTCAGGAGATCGAGACCATCCTGGCTAACACGGTGAAAACCCGTTTCTACTAAAAACACACAAAAAATAGCCGGGCTTGGGGGCGGGCGCCTGTAGTCCCAGCTACTCCGGAGGCTGAGGCGGCAGAATGGCCTGAACGCAGGAGGCGGAGCTTGCAGTGAGCCGAGATCGCACCACTGCACCTGCAGCCTGGGCGACAGAGCGAGACTCCGTCCCCTGTCCCCCGCCCCCAAAAAAGAACTCTTTCTGTGATGTACCAAATGAGAAGCTATGTGAGGCTTTTAATCCAAGTGGTGATGTGACCCTAGCTATAATATGGAAAGATCCTTCAGATGCCTGTGAGTGGGAAGAAAGGGTCCACTACTCTATGTCTCATATGGCATCCTGGTCATTCCTATGCTATATAACTGGGGAAAGGGGGTTTATTATGCTTAAAAGTTAGATTTTTCTAAATCCTGATAGAGAGGAGAGCTATTTTGCATGGTATAGCATGAAAACTGGAGTAAGTTCTCATTCCCATCCCCATTCAAACGTCAGAACACCTTGGAGAGGCACAGGTCAGAAGGTGAAGTATCTCTCCTTCCAGGCTCATTGTGAAGAGCAGGATATAATTATCTTTATAAAATGAGACATTCCAGGAGTTGAATGGCTCACTTAAAACCCAAGCAAACTTAAAATGTATGATCTCCAGTCTATCCACAAAAAAACCCTTACATGCCCCTCAGTCTATCCACAAAAAAAGATTTGGCTGCATACTATTTCCTTGGGGGTGGGGGAAAAGAATAGAGTATACATTTCTTCACACATCTAAAGATTCTTTTAAACTCATTCTACTTATATCCCTACACACTTTTATTTGAAAGCTGCAATGCCCACAAATCCAGGCAGATAATTTATATTTTTATGAAAGCAATTTTGAACGATTTTTTTTCTCTGTATTTTTTGGCCAAAGTTTTTGGCAAGAGGGTGAGTCATAAACTCATAAAAGAAATATTTTGGTCATCAGTGATGTTACTATAACTCTGAGCCTATAACAGATTTCAGATTTCAGTTGCTTGTATTGTAACACCTAAATACATATTATATTATTCCAGGCTAAATAAATTTAGTGGATATCACTCCTGTCTTTTATCTAGTGGAATTTATTTCCCAAAGAAGATGTGAAGCTCATGGGTTCATAGAAAGGAGACATCACTATAGACAGAACACTATAAATTTTACAACACTAGGCCCATACTCAACTAAGGATTTGGCTATATAGAAGAAATGTAAAGACATTGCTGGTGGAATGGATAAAATATGTAAGAAACAGAACACTTTCATTCATTCATTCATTCATTCATTCACAAATATTAAGTGCTTCCTAGGTGTTAAACACAGAGCTGGGAACTTGGTTGATCTTAAGGAAGGATGCAAAATAAACCAGGAAAGATATGTGACAGGTAGATGTAGAGGGCTTCATGTAGCTAGTTAACATATTATTATAATTTGTCTTGGAGGCAATAATTAATCACTTGGGAGAGCACTGAATTTGAAAGATTAATCCAGAGGCATTATCAGATAACTAAAAATGGAAGAGAAAGAAGGAAGGATAACAGTTAAGGGAGGCTCTTGGAAGAGTCTCAAGTGGGAGGGAGCAGAGGCTCTATTGGGTTGATGACTGAAGAATGAAAAGGAATGGAAAATCAGGGAGTATAGATCAATAAAGAACAGAAGAGATTAGCAACTATTGGGGATACAATGGAGGGAAAATAAAAATATTTTAGTGGGGGCATTGTTGCTTACATACTGCCTATTGTAATATCTACCTTGGTACATTTTGAATATAGGAATTTCCTTTTTCTCATGATTTAATCACTACTATGCCTAATTAGGTCTAGAGTGGAACATGACTGGTTATCTGGAGAAATATATGAAAATGTAAGTGTATAATAATAGTTTTCCTTTCATGTCACTCTGTAAAAGAAACATGGGAAAATAAGTTTAAAAATAATTACTATAAACAATTTCCCACTATAAGGAGGAAATACAGTTTTGTTAATCAATATACAGAATCAAACATTAAAGATTATTTCTACATAATTGCTGGAAGATATATGAATATATTCTTTGCTTAAGACTTGACTACAAAAAGTTTTAGGGGAAGATTTCCATAGCAAGTTGGTTTAATAAGGACAAAATTAGTGGCAGTAAGCCAGATATTAGGAAAAATATATTCCTTTTAGGTCAAAAGATTTATGCCTTTTTGCTGAGCTATCATTATTACTTAAATATTACTTAAATATTGTCTAGGATGAAAAGTGTGAAAACCATTTTTATAAGAGCCATGAGAGATATGTTACCATACTGATTTGATAAACATGGAGCTTCTGGTCTTGGATAAAAGCAAATGGGAAGAGAGTTAATGAGAGAGAAAGTTGGTGAGGGAACTCAACTGTGATTAGCAATATAGTAGGGTTTGAATCACGAAAGAACAGGCGTATAAACAGTAGGCCAGTTCCTTTCCAGAAGAAAGATGACAAGTGGGCCGGGCGCGGTGTCTCAGGCCTGTAATCCCAGCGCTTTGGGAGGCTGAGGAGGGCGGATCACAAGGTCAGGAGATCGAGACCATCCTGGCTAACACGGTGAAACCCCATCTCTACTAAAAGTACAAAAAAACTAGCGGGGCATGGTGGCGGGCGCCTGTAGTCCCAGCTACTCGGGAGGCTGAGGCAGGAGAATGAGGCAGGAGAATGGTGTGAACCTGGGAGGCAGAGCTTGCAGTGAGCCCAGATCGCGCCACTGCACTCCAACCTGGGCGACAGAACGAGGCTCTGTCTAAAAAAAAAAAAAAGAAAGAAAGATGACAAGTGTACTACTTGGGGTAGGAGTCTTACATAGCTGAGTGTGCGCCCATGTTCAGCCTTTGTCTGAACCTGGTTCACATTCTTTTCAACACAGCACTACCCTTACCCTCAGATGAATTACATTCTCTCATAGCTACTTGCATTTTGCATTTCTTTTTCCTTTACAGCATTTATCAAAGCTAGTAATTGTCCATTTCTGTGATTATGTGATAAAAGTATGTTTCATCCATTGGGCTATAAGCTTAATAATAGAATTGTGGAAGAGACCATGTCTGTTTTGCTCACAATAGTATTCCCAGCAACAATTAAAATGTCGGGCACATACTTTATTCTCGATAAATATCAATTGAAATGGTTAATGTCTAACAGTCATTTCTCCACATAAACGTCTATGTTAAAATGAAAAACTAGATGGAAACGGTCAGAATTAGGTATCGAATACTGATAATTTTGAAGAAGCTCAATGTTCCAATGTCAGAGAACAAAATGAGGCAACTGAAGTGGCAGATAGCAACATTATAAGGGCTCACTGATGATCAAGTTAGCATTTATCTATGAAAAGGGGCCCAGAAGTGACTGTGAAAATAGACATTAATCTATGTCATGTTCATGAAGGTAGTCAAATTAGTGAAGATTAAAAATAAGATAACTGGATGTTTAAACTCCCAGGACAGCAATGCCACTAGCAAGGGGAAATTATACCTGATCCCATCATACAGCCTCTTTAAAGGAAATGCATACATGACTGTGGATGAAGGATAAACTGAAAACGTGATCTATTTTCCTTATTAAAAGCATTTAACAATGTTCTGCATCAAAGTCATTGGGAAAAACTTGTGTCACTATGAAACTGGGGAAAATGTTTTGTCACGAATAGGAAATTGGCTAAGAAATAGGAAATAAAGTATAGTGATAAACGGGTACTTTCTTGTTGGAAAAGGTAAACAGTGAGGTTTTCAGGGATCAGGGCTGATATGCCTTTTGTTCAGCATGTTAACAAATGATATGTAAAAGGAAAAAAGCCTCTGGAATTTTTACATATGAAGATTATATAACTATTTCAGGTAAGGAAATGTGAAATGTCAGATCAACAAGCCAAGCTGCATACTGTGTGTGGGCAAAAATCTTAAAAATAAAGGACTTTTTTTCTTTTTATTGCAGTATTATAAAAAAAGTTCATATAATATGGCAAATAATACAAACAACACAAAGATATATACAATAAAGTAAGCCATCCAACTTAGACTGTCCTCCAACTTCCTTACCTCAGTTCTATTGCATAAAGATCATCACCAAACATGGTTTCTAGACTATGCTTTCTGAAACATCAAGTGCATACACATGCACTTCTGTGCATATCCTTTTATATACTTACACACAAATGAGGAGCTTACTATATATACTGTTCTAAACATTGCTTATTGTTTATATAAGAATAAATATTGGAGACATGTTTTCTATTAGCAGTTAGAGATCCACTGCATCATGTTTAATGACTGCATATATATACTATCATACAGATTTTTCCAAATCTAATTTATATGTTCCCCGATGATGGAAATTTAGGTAGCTTTCTGTTTCTGTTGCTGTTATGTTGCTATTGCTGTGATTTTTGTTATTATTACAACCAGTGCTGCAAGGCCATTCTTGAATGCCTATATCTTTTACATTTATTTATCTAGGATAAATTCCTAGAAATGAGATTATTGCTGAGTCAGAGTAGATATAGCTATAGTTTGCTTTGCTTGTGCCCAATTGCCTTCCAAAAATTTTGTATCAATAAATATCACCAATAGGAAGTGAGCATCTATTTCCCTATACCATAGCCAATAGTGGGTTTTATTAAAAAAAACTTTTAGCTTTTTCAAAGTGGGATCTTAATATTTAAATATATATTTTTTATTTTTCAATTAATTTTTTATTTTTAAAATACAAATCACACATATACCCATACTTATGCATATGTGCCTGGAGGAAATGGAGCAGACTGTAGGCTGAAGACTCAGAGAGGAGTCATTCCAATGGCCTTAATCTTGCAGAAGAAATGAGAATAGAGTATATTTAGTTGACCGCAATCATGATTTCTTGAGAAAACCATGCAAGATCAAAAAATAGTTTAACAAAAATGTTTCAACTATTAACTCCTGCTTTTCTATCATATTATACATATTTGATTTTTATATCTTCTCCATCTGTTTACATACAGTAATTCCTCCATCTATTAAGATATATTCACATACAGTTTATTTTATTTCCAACTGCCATTTCGTGTGTGTCTCTCACATGTAAAACCTTGCTTTATCATCTGGGATTTATACAAATTAGGAAGATGCTTAAGAACCAAACAAACTAAAAAAGGAAACACTTCACAAAGACAGAAATTGAAGCCATTTTTTTTTTTCTTGCAGTTTTCTTAGAATTTTTCTAAAAGCCTGGGGTGGGACATCATGATTATTTAGTTTAGAAGATAGCTATCAGGGTTGTATCAAAATATTTTTGCCAATTTATATTGAGATACATTGTTCCAATTTGGGCAATCTTTCAAATGCCTGATTAAATTTGTTGGAAGTTTTTTGTTTGCTACAGCATTTCATATCCTGGGAAAATAAAACCAAATATGTCGTTTCTCTTTGTTCTCCACTGAGCCATGCAATGTTAAACAGAGCTTTTTTAAAAAAAGAAAAGAAAAAAAACTGAATAAACCCCCTCTAAATCAAATTGACCTTTCTAAGAGGCAATTTTTTCCACATTTTGGCAGTGGCTGAATCTATATTCTTTTTTCCTAGGCACACCATGTGTGGTCCACTTCCTATGGCTGTTCTATTCTCTGAAATGACAATATTTTCAGACTACAGTAGCTTAAAAATAATTAATTCTCAGTCATTGGAAATAACCCATGTTTCACTTGAGGCAAAGAAATCATTTCTGCTTTCTGATAGTTGAGCTTTATTATTGCTTACTTAAGGGAATCCCAATACCAGGAGGTGAGAATAACTTTCCTTTGGAACCATTTTCTTTACATGTTGCTTTCTTTTGCCACCCCACTTCCCCGCCCCCAGCCAGGCTGCCAGCACATTCTCCTCCGGTGCTGGTATGGGGAAAGTAGAGAAAAAGCGTGAGCATGAAGGAATAGTTTATTTTAGGTAAACCTCGTCAAGCAGTGAACTTTTATTTTTACTTTTTATATGTTGGGGAAAAAATTTAGAAAGATTTAGAAAGGCAGAATTTTGGAACTGGAACTAAGGTTTAGGGATTTTCGGTTTTACAGATGACAAAACACTTTCAGGCCTCTCTGCTTTTTCCCTTTATAACTTGCCTTCTTTCTCTTGACAAAAGGAAATAATTTTGCAGTGTACTCAAAATAAAACCCAGTTCCCTTCGGCCTGCAGTATACGGGAATAGTAGCCTGCTTGAAATGGAGGAAAACTTCCTGACTGAGAGTAAAATAGACACCTTTTCCAGACTTCGCTCAAACACCGACTGGGAAGAATCTCTGTAATTCAAAGGTCTGAGTGTGGGAGGCTTTTCCAGCTTCTCTTCTTTTCCAGATTTAAATAAATCAGACTAACATATCATCTTAAGTATGAGTGTATAAACCCTGTGGTAAGCACATCATTAATCACAATAAGCCTGTTCTTTATAATTTACGAGTGCACAAATTCAAAACTCACATATTTCTATAAGCTGACACAAATTACCCCCAGGGGCTCTAATTGATAAAAATTTGGTCTCAGTTAACTTTTCTGTACCTTGAGTGGATGCCCTGCCAAATATAAAAGAACTGCCTTTATCTATTTTATGTCTTACTTAGCACTTCTGTCTACACACTTTGTCATCAAAATGTTCTATTCAATACCGTTGAGTATTGGAAATTATTTACTGGGTACTTACTATATGAAGGATAATTTACCCATTATCTCTTGTAAACCATCTGATAATTCTATGGAATGAATATCTCCCCTTATTAGATGAGGAAACAGACTCGGGGATAAAAAAGTTATCCTATATCTTACTATTAGTAAGTGGGGAAGACTGCACAGATACATATTATTATATATATATATATAAAGTTGTATATAATGTTATATATATTTCCGTGTCTTACAATTATTGCTCACAACTTTCCAACTATTAGAGATATTTGATATAGTAGTAAAACAGGGATTTTACAGTATTAGAGACTTGAGCCCAAATATTAGCTTCCTTTGTGCAAGTTATTAAAATCCAGTGAAACTCAATTAAATAAGACCAGTTGTCTCAAGGCATATTCCCTACAAGCAGAGCCTAACACAGGGATTTGGGTGCATGTGCTTATGGAAGATATTCTCTTCAGGAATAAAGCAGTAAGGGACTGATGGGAGAAGGATACAGAGTAGGGAGGATGGAGAAAGGATGTGATCTCAGGAAAGTCTAGCCTTGGCCTGACCCTCCAGATGCTGAAGCATCCATTTGATGGCAGTGTTTGCCATATTGAAGGAAGGGGCAGGGATCTCGTACCCCTTCAGTGTACAAAAGTGTGGCCATTTTCTGACCACAGCAAACGGGTGGCATAGCTCCCTCCCAGGCAAATTCTGGAAAGGTGCTTTCTGTCAATCAAGGGTGATTTTCCTGAGAAGGTGGCAGGTGTAAGCCATCAGTCCACATTATTCTCAGTATCTGAGAGATGAGTGTCCCAGCAAGTACAGATGGGTAGGGTATGGCCTGTACAACATCTACTCTATCAACCTTTGTGGATTGTCAGCTGGATGCCATTTACCATATCCCTCACCCTAAAGAAACAAAATCTAATAGGAGAAAAAACAAATTTGACTGGGGTCAATCTAAAAGTATATTTATGATGTGATGGCCTGTTTTGTATGCCTTAGACTGAAGCTGGAAATATGGAGGACAGAAAAAAAGGGAGAGAGAAAAGATCTAAGGGACTAATGAAGGGCACAGGGAAAGTAAATGGTACAAGAAGGGAGTGATTCTTGGAGACCACTTAGAAATTAGTGGATGAGATGGGAAAGTATATTTTAGACAGTAGGAACAGCATAAACAGAGGAGGCTTGACTAATCATGATGACTTTAGGGACCAGCATTAGCTCTCTCTAACTAGACTATTTGGATCTTGTGAGCATAGGGTGGAAGATGGGGTTAGAAGGATAAGCAAGAGCCGTCTCAAGAGAGACCTTCTGGTTTATGCCTAAGGGTGAACTTCACACTGAGAAAATGAGAATGTTGAAAAAAATTACTAATGGTCTCAGGTCTATTTTTGCCACATCTATGATAGTAATTACTTATGGACATTTTATTCTGTAATTAGATTCATGCAGTGTTGCCAAGCTGACTTTTTCCACTTCCACTTTCCTGGAAATATCTGAAATGTGGGATGGATAGTCTCATCATAGTAAGATAGATGATTAAAATTTGTTAAGGGTAATTGTGAGGATGGCGTAAGAAAAAAGAACACGCCTTATTCCCCATAGTAACAAAAGTGTGGTTTTGAGCACACTGGCCCAAGCTTGCAGAGGCTGGTTGTAGGTCTTTCTCTAGGCTTTTCCAAGCTGCCTACCCTGACACTTGCTCCCTCATTTCTGAGGCTGTTCTACTTCTACTGTAGACCCGAGGGCTATGAGATGTCTCACTTTCTAACTTACTTTGCTTTTTCTTAAATCCATGGCCCACATCATAGAACACTGGTAGACTTCAGGGTGGAGACTGACTTATTTATTTTTGCTTACGGTCACCATTGTTTCCACTCCATTTTGATACTTTTTTCTTTTCCTGTCATAGAATCATATCGCTTTTCCATATGGCCTCTCTATGGAGTAGGTCCTCTGTGTACAACTCCCCTGAATTCCAGCCAAGGTACATGTGTTAGAAATACTCGTCTGAAAGTGGAACGCTGGGGTGTGGAGCAGTGGGAAACAGAGGTGTGAGTCTAATGTTCAGTAAGAGACATATACAAAAAAAAAAAAAAAAAAATTCTTAACAATACTGTTTATAATAGCGAAACTTGGAAGAAAACCAAATGCCCTTTGTGGGAGGGGATGAATAAGTATAACATAGTGACACAATAGATTATTGTATAGCTGTCAAATGAATAGATTACAGTCCCACCCAGTAATATGGATGAAACATAGTTATTCACTATTAAATATAAAAAGTCAGTCCCAAAAGTTGACATAGCGCATGATATCCTTTTTGTAATTTTAAAAGAATAAAAATAAAAGTAACCATTTTAATAACATAAAGATAGGTAGTAAAACCATATAAAAAAGGAAGCAGGGGACAAATGAAACAGGAATCGAGGTGGTGGTTATTTGGAAAGGGGAAGCAGAGAGATGGTATTGGGCAGATAACTAGGTGTATGTCAAGATCCTAATTTTTATTTTGAATGATGGGCTTATGTGTGCTTATTATATAATTAAAAGTAACTGAAAATTGTTACCTACACCAAAAGACAATACAGAACGATGAGAAGAGTGTGTCATGAGTCAAGGTTTATAATTAAACCAACTCTGTGTACTTCAGGCCCCAAACAAAGTCATATATAGCTACCATAGTTATTCAGGAGATAAAGGGGACAGCAATGCTTATGTCATGAGCTGCTTTGAGAGTTAACTGAGACAACCTGTGAGTAGGAAGTATAAAGAAATTATAAAAACTAATACAGCTGTGAAAAAGAAAGTATCACATTTCTTCATTACCTTTTTCAATTGAAATTTGACTCCCAGTTTGAAGGCACTTTGAGTTATCAGTGAGGTTTACTCCTTTGTCTGCAACATGCTCCTCCATCAAGGTTGAGAAAAGGGGCATCGGAGCAGAAAGGAGTTGTGGGAGGATCCTCCTAGTCACGGGTGAGAAGTTTACTGCTCTGGTCTGGTCGGTCTCTCAGACTGTGACAGCTTCACAGTTTCTTCACTGATTTGGGAATGAGGGTGAATCTTCAGCAAGACTGGGAACAATGATCCCTAAAGTTAGGCCTTGGTGAGTATACGTATTAGTCCATTTTCATGCTGCTGATAAAGACACACCTGAGACTGGGAAATTTACAAAAGAAAGAGGTTTGTTGGACTTACAATTCCACATAGCTAAGGAGGCCTCACAATCATGGCAGAAGGCATGAAGGAGCAAGTCACATCTATGTGGATGGCAGCAGGCAAAGAGAGAGATCTTGTACAGGGGAACTCCTCTTTTTAAAACCATCAGCTCCCATGAGACTTATTCACTATCGCGAGAATAGCATGAGAAACACCCGCTCCCATGATTCAGTTACCTCCCACTGGGTCCCTCCTATGACATGTGGGAATTGTGGGAGTTATAATTCAAGATGAGATTTGGGTGGGGACACAGCGAAACCATATCAGTATACAACATGACATTTCTCTCTGAGCTCTTGCCACTTGATCAGGTTTTAGTTAAAACTCAGATATTCTTACCTCTCTCCACTTTTTGGAAATCTTATCTCTCTCTTCTTGTCCAGAGAGTCACTCCCCTTCTCTCTAGAATACTTGGCACATTCTCTTCAATTAATTTTTCCCCAAAAGGTAGGAAAACATTGACTTCAGGCAGCTTCTGCTTTATGGTGTGCAAATGTACCCAAAGCAAAAAACTAATCCAGGGAAATGGAAAAGAAAAAAAATGTATGAAGGAGAAACACAAATATTTTAGTAAATTTGTCTATCCAAATGTTAAGCGCTGGTCAATGGGACTCAGTAAATATTTCTGATCTGCTTCTACCTCCAAGTTGATAACAAAAAGGATAGGCTTTTGTTTCTCTATGTGACCCAGGTTAGAAAGAGATTTCATTTGGGCATGGCAGCAAAATCTGCTCTCATGTTTACCTCTTCCGGCTGTGCTCCTCTTTCCACAGAGCAAAAATGGCAGCCTTTGTGATCTGGTGCCCAGAAGAGTGTTAACATATAAGGGATGATCAACAAAAATTTCCTGACTGATAACTACAAAATGGAAGATACGAAAGTACATTTCTTTCCTTAGAAAGAAGAAACCCTGGACAAAAGCAGAAGAATTAGCGTGCATTTCAGAAGTGACTTGTGTCTTTCTATGGTGGGCATACTCCAGCCCATTTCCTTATGTCTAGGCTGAAACTGACTGGATTTTCACCAGTCCAAGGAATAGGAAGTATACTTCCTTGAAGTAATAATTAGAATATCCACATATGCCTTTAAGACAACTTACCCACGCATACCCTTTCCTACTATGCATAGCAAAATGTGAACTGAGCTCAATGCTCTGTTGTCCTTTACTCTCCATTGATTCATGTAAGTAAACAAAATAAGACACTCTTCTCCCTTAAAAGGGCAATAGTTTAATCTGAGAGAAGTTATTTGAACTAACTAACTCGCCATTCAGGAAAAATTTCACTGGCCTCCTAGCAGCTCCACAGGGGTAACAAGTATTCATTACAAGCATCTCCTGAGTAATCAGCAGACCCCAGCCAATTTCTCCAGATGGCCTATCCTATCACTGGGTGTTGCAATAACATAAAAGAAACCATGCTTTGTGTGGGCTGATTTGAAAATGGATCTCTGTTATGAAGATAAATATAGAAAACTTATCAGGTTACTAATCTGCCATTGAATGTGGGCCTCAAAGGAAAGTCATAATCATGCTTGTCATATCTGTCTTCAAAGGCTGCAACAAATATAGCTAATGAATTACAAAAGCACCTGCCTCCACCTTTATGGCTTCCCTTTATCTACTTTCCTTTGTCTTTTGAAAATGATATCAACTGATTTCACTATAATTGATAATGATAATAAAATAGTGATTTCTGATCTGCATTTTCACCATTGACCTTACATCAGATGTTTTATTGTTTTGTTTTTTGCCTTAGTTTAGCTAGAAATTTAGGACAACTTAAAAATCATCTATTTTATCTGTAATTGACTATAAATGTTTTTAAATAAATAAATGAATATATGCATTTAGTGATCTCAAATTATTCCAGAGATGTATAAAGCTATCTTTCTTTAGTCATACATAAACATTCTCCCTAATTTTAATTAATAATGCTTTTCAAATTATTTTAAAATTTATTTTTTGTTTAAAGATTGAACGTAGTAGAATGCCACTTGCTGCATACAACTTTTTAAAATTATTTAAAATGTTTATTAAACCACTTTTTAGGCTTATCAACTGACTATTTCCTTGCTTTTAACCTTTTTTCCTTGATCTCATTTTCTAAGCCTGGATTTTTTTAAACAAATAAATATGCTTTTTGCCTGTAACTATTAGACTAAATTTTAGTATTTTAATACGTACTAATATTACCAGTTCTTATCATAAGAGAAAGATAAATTAAGTATTCCTATGAGTTTCAGGATTACTAACACATTAAAGTATATTTGAAATTACCATTTAAAAACATATTTCTAGAGTATAAGCACATGAGAAATGTTGAGTAGAGAAATTATCTTAAAATGTAAATGTAAATACTTGATTAAGTGTTGAAAACATTTGGAATACATATTTTTACTTTTGGTATTACATATGTCTGTAATAATAGTTTCTACAATTATGAAGTGGTATTCATACTTAATTGTTTATATTCCATAGTGAAATATCTTATTTCTTTTACACTTTTTTAGTCACATGATCTCCAACTAGTTCCTTTTTTTAAAAAAATAAAATTTATTCTGTAGAATAATTTTAGATTTACCAAAGAACTGCAAAGTTAGTGATGAGATTCTCCATAATCAGTTTCCCCTGTTATTGACATCTTACATTAGAATGGTACGTTTGTTATAATTAATTTGTGCATTTATCATAATTAATGAACCAATACTAATAGATTATTATAACTAAAATGCATATTTTATTCAGACTTCCTTTTGCCCAGTGTCCTTTTTTAGCTGTTGTTTTAGAATTCTACTCAGAATACATTACGTTTAATTGTATCTCTCTAGGCTCCTCTTGGCTGAGATAGTTTCTCAGACTTTCTTCGTTTTTGACAACCTTAATAGTTTGAGGAGCATTGATCGGTTATTTTCTAGAATGTCTCTTAACTGGAAGTTGTCTGATGTTTTTCTCATGATTATACTGGGGTTATGACTATTTTGGAGAAAGGTCACAGAGGTAAAGTGCCATTTGTATCACATCATTTGGAGGATTCATACAATTAACATAATTCCCTACTGTTCACATTAACCTTTGTCATTTGGCTGAGGTGGTCTTTGCCAGGTCTCTTCACTGCGTAAAGTTAAATCCTCCCTCAACTCTCCATACTGCACACTTTAGAAAGAAATCATATGAATGGTCCACACTTGAGGAGTATTTGAAATTCTTCTTTACAGGACACTTTCCACCTTACCCATGTTGTTGTTGTTTTATTTTTCTTTATCATTCATTTATATCAGTATGGACTCATGGATATTTATTTTATAATTTGGGTTGTAATCCAATAATACTTTATTTTCCTGCTTGGATTGTTCCAGCTGTGAGCATTGTGGACTCTTTCAGTTAACTCCTATGCTATCTGACATATGCCCATCACTGCAGGTATTTTCTTTTTTGTTTTTCAGCGCTTCCTTACTTTTTGGTTTTGTAAAATGTTCTTCACTTATATTGCTCCAGCTTATATATCTGCTTCAGTTGGAACAGAAAATTGTAGATTTTCATTGTAATTCATGATTACATTTTCATTGTAATTCATCCAATTACATTGGATTGTAGAATTTTAGGATTCTTCTCCAAAGAGTCCTGGTTCATATTATTAGTATTAGAATCCACAATGTGGGTATTACATGCCTAACTCATGTGTATACACATATCTAAATATTTAATTGGATATCTATATATATAAATATTTATATATACCTGTCTGTATCTATATTAAGCTAAATACGAGCTAATGCTAATGTCTTCAATTCTAATCCATCACCACATGAATCATTTTCACTTCTTCCCTGTGCACATCTGTGAACTCCCACTCCAACAGTAAGAAGCCTGGCTCCCACCATCCACCATCCATTTACCCAACTGTTCAATTCTAGCATACATATCAGCAGTATCAGAATTCTTTACTAATCTCCTGGAAAATAACCCTATCAACTAGAATCCAGTGATTGTGCAGTTTCTGTTGCTTTTAGTCATACAGACTCTACTCATTTTAAAGTTGCTTAGTGTCAGTACCTTTGCCCCCACCACCCTTCAGTGAGGTTCTTTCATACATTTGTTATGTAGTTGATTATTGTGACACATTCTGCATTCATTTTACTCTGAAATCCTCTGACCTCTTAAATATTTTTTTAGCTTGCATACCTTAATGTTCATTCCTTGTGTTATGAAGTTATCTGAGTTTTGACAAATGCAGAATGTTTTGTATCCAAAATTACAGTGTTATTTATTAGTCCTAGTAGGTTTTGGTAAATTATTTGGGGTTTGCTATATGAAAAGATTATGTAATCTTTAAACAGTGACAATTTTACTTCCTCCTTTTCAATTTGGATGCTTTTTATTTATTTTTCTTGCCTAATTGCACTGGTTAGGACTTCTAGTACTATGTTGAATATGAGTGATGAAACTAGACATCCTTGTTTTGTCCCTAAGCTTAGAGGAAAAGCTTTCAGTAAAGTTGCAGGATACAAAACCAACACACAAAAATCAGTAGCATTTCTCTATGCTAATAGGGAACTATCTGAAAAAAAATCAAGAAAATTACATGTACAATAACTACAAAAAAAAAAAAAAAGATACTTGGGAATAAACTTAACCAAACAAATAAAAAAAAACCCCTACATTGAAAACTATAAAACATTGATGAAACAAGTTGAAGAAGACACAAACAAATGTAAAGATATTCCATGTTTATGGATAAAAATAATTAATATTCTTAAAATGACCATACTACCCAAAGTGGTCTACAGATTTAATGCAATACTTATGAAAATACCAGTGACATTCTTCAGAGAAATAGAAAAAACTGTCCTAAAATTCATATGGATCCTGATAGCCAGAGCAATTCTGAATAAAAGAACAAAGCTGGGGACATTATATTACCTGACTTCAAAATATGCTACAAAGCTATAGTAACTAAAAAAGCATGATATTGGCATAAAAACAGAACGGATACATAGACCAGTGGAACAGAATACAGAACCCAGAAATAAAGTTATGTATCTATAGCCAACTAATTTTTGACAAAAATGTCAAGACACACATTGAGATAAAGGCAGTCAGTCTCTTCAATAAATGGTCCTGGAAAAATTGAATAGTCATATGCAGAAGAATGGGAATAGACGTCTACCTCTCACCATATACAAGGATAAACCCAAAATCCATTAAAGACTTACATCAAAAACACAAAACTTTAAAACTTCTGAAAGAAAATATAGGGGAAATGCCATGACATTGGGTAGGACAAGGATTTTTAAAATAACACCTTAAAAAAACAGGCAATAAAAGCAAAAGTAGACAAATGGGATTGCATCGAACTGAAAGACTTTTGCACAGCAAAGAAGACAATTAACAAATAGACAACCTACAGAATGGGAAAATGTATGTGCAAACTATGCATCTGATAAGGAGATAATATTCAAAATATATAAAGATGTTAAACAACTCAACAATAAAAAAGCAAATAATCTGAATTATAAATGGATAAAACCTGAATAAACATTTCTCCAAAGAAGACATTCAAATGGCCAACAGTTATATGACAAAATGCTCAACATCACTGATCATCAGATAAAAGAAAATCAAAACCCCAATGAGATGAAACTTCACTCCAGTTTAAATGGCTATCAAGAAAAAGACAAAAGAAAACAAGTTTGGCAAGGACATGGAGAAAAAGGAACACTTGCAAACTGTTGGTGGAATTGCAAATCAGCACAGCTCCTATGGGAAACAGTATAAATAGTCCTCCAAAAATTAAAAATTGAACTATCGTATGATCCAGCAACCCCACTACTTGGTATATATCCAAAGAAAATGAAATTGATATGTTGAAGAGATTCTCATACTCCCTTCCATGTTTATTGTAGCACTATTTACAATAGTCAGGATACGGAATCAAGTGTCTGAAAAAGGATAAATGGGTAAAGAAAACATGGTATTTATACATAGTAGAATATGATTCAGCCATAAAAATGAAATCTTTCCATTTGTAACACGAATAGACCTGGATAACACCATGTTAAGTGAAATAAGCCATACTTGGAAATGCAAATACCACATGATCTCTCTCACATGTGAAAATAAATAAATAAATAAATAAATAAATAAATAAATAAATAGAGGTGTGGTCAGGTGCGGTGGCTCATGCCTGTAATCCCAGCACTTTGGGAGGCTGAGGTGGGTGGATTGCTTGAGGTTAGGAGTTCGAGATCAACCTGGCCAACATGGTGAAACCCCATCTCTACTAAAATATAAAAATTAACCAGGCAAAGTGGTGGGTGCCTATAATTCCAGCTACTAGGGAGGCTGAGGCAGGAGAATTGCTTGAATCCGAGAGACAGAGGTTGCAGTGAACTAAGATTATGCCACTGCACTCCAGCCTGGGTGACAGAGTGAGACTCTGTCTCAAATAAATAAATAAAAATAAAAAATAAAAAAAGAGTTGTTATCATAGAAGTAGAGAGTAGAACGCTGGTTGGTAGTGACTGGAAAGAAAATTGATGAGGGGAGGATGGGAAGAGGTTGATAAATAGGTACCAGTTAGATAGGTAGAATAAGTTAAAGTGCACAGTGTTCTGATGACGGTAAACAGGAAGATATTGTATATTACAAAATAGCTAGAAGAGATGTTTATTTTTGGCCCTATATGAATTTTAAAATAGTTTCTTCTAAATCTGTTAAGACTGTCAATGGTAGTTTAATGGAAATAGCATTGAATCTATAAATTATTTTGGGTAGTATGGCCATTTTCACAATATGGATTATTCCTATCCATGAGCATGGAATGCTTTTCCATTTGTTTGTGTCCTGTCTGATTTCCTTGAGCAGTGGTTTCTAGTTCTCCTTGAAAAGGTCCTTCACTTCCCTTGTTAGCTGTATCCCTAGATATTTTATTGTCTTTGTAGCAATTGTGAATGGGAGTTCATTCATGATTTGGCTCCCTGCTTGCCTGTTGGTGGTATATAGGAATTTTTGTGACTTTCGTACATTGGTTTTGTATCCTGAGATTTTGCTGAAGTTTCCTATCAGCTTAAGAAGCTTTTGGGCTGAAAGAATGGGGTTTTCTAGATATAGGATCATGTCATCTGCAAACAGAGACCATTTGACTTCCTCTCTTCCTACTTGAGTACTCTTTATTTCTTTATCTTGTCTGATTGTCCTGTCCAGAACTTCCAGTAATTTGTTGAATAGGAGTGATGAGAGAGGGCATGCTTGTCTTGTGCTGGTTTTCAGTGGGAATGTTTTCAACTTTTGCCCATTGAGTATAATATTGGCAGTGGATTTTTCATAAATGGCTCCTATTATTTTGGGGTAGGTTCCTTCAATACCTAGTTTATTGAGAGTTTTTAACATGAAAGGATGTTGAATTTTATTGAAGGCTTTTTCTGCGTCTATTGAGATAATCATATGGTTTTTGTCTTTAGATTGGTTTATGTGGTGGATTGTGTTCATTGATTTGTGTATGTTGAACCAGTCTTGCATCCCGGGGATGAAGCCAACTTGATTGTGGTGCAAAAGCTTTTTAATGTGCTGCTGTGTTTGGCTTGCCAGTATTTTATTGATAATTTTGTCATCAATGTTCATCAGGGATATTGGCCTGAAGTTTTTTTGTTTTGTTTTGTTTTTGTTTTAATTTTTTAAAATTGTATCTCTGACAGGTTTTGGTATCAGAATGATGCTGGCCTCATAGAATGAGTTAGGGAGGAGTCCCTCCTTTTCAATTGTTTGGGATAGTTTCAGAAGAAAGGGTATCAACTCCTCTTTGTATTTCTGGTAGTATTCAGCTGTAAATCCATCTGGTCCTGGACTTTTTTTGGTTGGTAGGCTATTTATTATTGCCTCAATTTCAGAGCTTGTTATTAGTCTATTCAAGGATTCAACTTCTTCCTGGTTCAGTCTTGGGAGGGTGTATGTGTCTAGGAATTTATCCATTTCTTCTAGATTTTCTATTTTATTTGCATAGAGGTGTTTATAGTATTCTCTGATGGTTGTTTGTATTTCTGTGGGGCCAGTAGTGATATCCCCTTTATCACTTTTTGTTGTGTCTATTTGATTCTTCTTTCTTTTCTTCTTTTTTAGCCTGGATAGCAGTTCATCTATTTTATTAATTTTTTCAGAAAAACAGCTCCTGGATTCGTGATTTTTTGAAACATTTTTCATGTCTCTATTTTCTTCACTTCCACTCTGATCTTGATTATTTCTTGTCTTCTGCTAGCTTTGGGGTTTATTTTCTCTTGGTTCTCTAGTTCCTTTAGTTGTGATGTTAGGGTGTCAATTTGAGCTATCTCTAGCTTTTTGATATGGGTATTTCATGCTATAAATTTCTCTCTTAACACTGCTTTTAGCTGCATCCCAGAGATTCTGGTGCACTGTCTCTTTGTTCTCATTGGTTTCAAAGAACTTCTCGATTATTTCTCCTTAATTTCATTACTTACGCAGGAGTTATTCAGGAGTAGCTTGTTCAATTTCCATGGAGTTGTGTAGTTTTGAGTGCATTTCTTAGTCTTGGATTCTAATTTGATTGTGCTGTGGTCTGAGAGGCTGTTTGTTATTATTTCAGTTCCTTTGCATTTGCTGAGGAGTGATTTACTCCCAATTATGTGATTAATTTTAGAGTAAGTGCCATGTGGCACCGAGAAGAATGTGTATTCTGTTGTTTTGGGGTGGAGATTCCTGTAAATATCTATCAGGTCTACTTGATCCAGAGCTGAGTTCAGATCCTGAATATCTTTGTTAATTTTCTGTCTTGATGAGCTCTCTAATATTGACAGTCGGGTGTTAAAGTCTCCCACTATTATTGTGTGAGAGTCTAAGTCTCTCTGTAGGTTTCTAAGAACTTGTTTTATGAATCTGGGTGCTCCTGTATTGGGTGAATATATATTTAGGATAGTTAGCTCTTCTTGTTGCATTGACCCCTTTACCATTATGTAACGTCCTCTTTGTCCTTTTTTAATATTTATTGGTTTAAAGTCTGTTTTTTCAGAAAATAGGATTGTAGTCTCTGCTTTTTTTTTTTTAACTTTCCATTTGCTTGGTAAATTTTCCTCTACCCCTTTATTTTGAGTCTATGTGTGTCTTTGCATGTGAGATGGCTCTCTTGAATATAGCACACTGATGGATCTTGGTTCCTTATCCATTTTGCCATTTTGTGTCTTTTAATGGGATCATTTAGTCCATTTACATTTAAGGTTAATATTGTTATGTGTGAATTTGATCCTGTCATCATGATGCTAGCTGGTTATTATCCTCAGCAAACTAGTGGAGAAATAGAAAACCAAACACCACATGTTCCCATTTATAAGTGGGAGCTGAACAATTAGAACACATGAACAAAGGGAGGGAAACAGCACACACTGGGGGCCTGTTGGGGAGTGTGGTGTTAGCGAAGGGAAAGCATTAGGAAAAATAGCTAATGCATGCTAGGCTTAATACCTAGGTGATGAGTCGATAGGTACAGCAAACTACCATGGCAAGTTTACCTATATCACAAACATGAACATCTTCAACATGTATCCCAGAACTTAAAATGAAAATTAAAACTAATTTAAAAAGAAAAGATTACTATTTGCCCATTGGATTGCCTTTGCTTTTTTGTCAAAGAGCAATTGACTATATTTGTAACAGTTTATTTGTTTATTTATTTATTTTTGCTGTCTAATCTGTTCTATTGATCGATACATCTACTCTTTTCCCAATGCCATGCTCTCTTGGTTACTTTAGTTTGTATTAAGTCTTAAAGTCAGGTAGTGTCAGTATTCTAGTTTTTTGTTTTGTTTTGTTTTTTTTGTTTTTTCCAGTGTTGTGTTGAATATTGTGGGTCTTTTGCCTTTACTTTACTATTGGTTTGTCAATACATATAAAACAGCTTGCTCAGATTTTAATTGGGATTATATTGAGTCTATAAACTAAATTAGGAAGAACTGATAACAATAGTGAGTCTTCCAATTCATGAACACAGAATCTCTCTTCATTTACTTAAAATTTCTTTGATATCTTTCATCAGATTTTTGTCATTTTCTATACATAGCTCCTATACATATTTTGTCAGGCATATGCATAAGTTTTTCAATTCTGGGGGTGCCTTGAAAATAACATTATTTTTAAAAATTCAAATTCTTAATTGTTCTTGGTGTATATATAGAAAACCCATTGAAATTTGTATATTAACCATGAATGCTAATACCTTGCTGTACTCTCTTATTAATTATAGGATTTTGTTTAGTCAAGCTTTTGAACTTTTCTGCATAGACAATCATGTCATCTGCAAACAACTAATATAATTCCTTCCTTTCCATTTGATAGATCCTTCATTTTCCTTTACTTTTTATTTTTTCTTTCTTTTTTTGGTCTTATTCCATTAGGTAGGACTTTGTAGTGTGATGTTGAATAGAAGTAGTAAGAGAGGACATTTTGTCATCCATTTATTCATTCATTTACTCACATAAACATTTATTGAGCACCTGCTCTACGTAATTTAACACGGACTTTTACAATTTGGCCTAATAGTCAATTATCCTCATTTAAATAAAGATAAAGCCTAGGGAAATAGAAAGCAGATCAATTACATTATTTTCTTTACCCATTAAGTAAGTACCATCATTTATGAGTTATGTAGTAGTAAACAATGCACTTAGTATCTCTGTATCTCAAGTTCTTTTATATACAAAATGGAGATAATAATCTCATCTATATCATAGTGTTATGGGATTTAAAGATTATTTTTATGTTAAATTTCAAAATAGCATCTAGCACATAGTAAACCAATGATAAATTTTATTTATTTATGTTAAAATTTTCTTCTCACAGGCTTAGTTAAGAGAACAAACAGAATTAGTAACAGACTATGTATGGTCACAAACTTTTAGCTTTATTTTTGAATATATTCAAGTATATGGTTTATTTAGAATGGTCCCTTTTTGAGACAGAGATTTGCATGCAGAAATTTTCTTCAACAATGCTGATGTAATCAATGCCAGTGAGGAAGTTTAAAAAAAAAAAAAAGAAAAGAAAAGAAAAGAAAGTACTGTTGGGCATAGGGAGAAGTTAATTTCATTGTAGTTACAATAGGGGCCTCAGCTAATGCCTTGGGAGCTGTGGAGCTGGGATAGATTACTTTATTGGATGGGCGCTTCCTCCAAGAAAGGATGTAACATGGGTTGGTGCAGCTTCATTTGACCTCTGAAGGTAGTTCCTGAATAAGGATTCAGTTGTGAGCCTTTAATAACCAATACTCCCAGGTCCTAAGGCAAAGTCCTAAGAGGAGAATCTAGGCGGTAAAACATAGCATTAACAAATACATCTTGTTTTCTATAAACTTGAAGCAAGTTTTATGTCTACAAGTTGAAAATATTAATTATACACAACTGGATTTTATGAACCTCAAATACTGAGGATTTTGAGGAAAGTTCAGACTTTTATTTACTACCAGTTGGTGATTTAAGGTTAACAGTTTCTAGAGCCTGTTAATATTTCAAAAATTCCAAATGATTTACCTTTCATGATGGTAGAGTAGGCTTTCAAAATTTCTTGTGAAACATAATTATTTAGAGAGCTATTTATAATATGAAAGTCCAGGGGTCCTTGTGTCAACCTTATACATAGGTTTAGAAAATTTATCAGCTCTCTGAAACATGTACAGTATCAGCCAGTAAAATTTTTTATCAAGCATGTCATTGTGATGAAATATCTGATAGCCATGAGTATTAAGCATAGAATATAATGGGACACATTTCAGTTTGATGAATATCCTTATACCCTGGTCTTTTGAACCTTTGCTTTAAACTCTCATGCTAATCATAAGTCTGGGGTAGGAGAGTGAAGTCTGGCTCTTTATGATAGATGCTGAATTATGTAAAACGGGTCTGTTTTGGATCATGTGCGTTGTTAAGTAGAACATTTCCTAATCCTATTTTGATAAGCCACAGTGAATGAACAGGCTTTTATTCTATGCATATATAGCAACAATATATTTTACATACTGTCTGTAATGAGGACTACATAAATTCAGAGCTAAAGACACAGTGTGTGCAAAGCTCTACCTTGAGGAAGGCTGTTGCTTCTGTGTTGGCCCTCTGATGCTCTTGCTCCTGAATTCAATATTCTTTCAAAATGTTAGCCCTTCTAGTTTTTCTACAAACTTTCATTTCTCACACTAATGGAAAAATTGCAATCCTCTTACTTTCAGGTCTTTAAAAAATTTGTTTTTCCCCATCTTACCTCAGGACTAACATTATAATTTCTATTTATGATACTGAAAGCTTTCTATCTTCATTGGTACACAGGAACCCACTGTTTATTTCTTATTTTATGTCTAGCAGATTTTTCATTTTCCCGGGGCAGAAGGGCAACCCAAGTTGGTGGGATGGAGGGTGTGAAAAAAGAAAATACGAGAGTCTTGATATTTCTGGCCATTAACACCTTGCATAGTTGAATACACAAATTAAGCTAAGTTTCTTATTTATCTTAACAGACACAATACATGTCCCCATTCTAATTAGGCAACTTTAATCATTAGAGTGGAACATTAAGTGCTTAGAAATTGTTTTCTGAGTTATAATTCCTTCTTGTTTTTATACTACAGTTCTGAATAGATTGGACATGCAGCTATTCTCAAATTTCTATATGTTGCTCAACACTGAGCTTATCTTTGGGTATGTAGACAACTAACATTTTATTTCTGTCAAGTGAACAAATAAATGGATGAATAAAAAAACTAAAGAAAACAAGTGGCTTTTATTCTAACTTCCCCTTTTAGAAACAAAGTAAATATAAAATCTTGTTGGCCAAAGCACACTTAGAAGTGTTTAAATGTTGAGAGATTAAAAGATTAACAATGATAATTCTCATTTGAGTTAGTCCTATGTTTAGAAAAAAATAAATATCAATCTGAAGTTAGAAGTCAGTTCTTTGATCTTTGCTCACATTCTCTCCTTTATAACAATGAGTTTCGGTTAAGTGTCTGAAAAAAACTCCTCTGTCTTTATTATAAGAGATAGTTACATTTGAGGAATTAAGAGAAGATTTCTTATTACCAGAATTGGAATAGCTACTCCAACATACTTAAAAAATTATAATTGTTAATGCCATAATCCAAATGGAATTATCATGGATTCTTCTTTCTTAATTCTTAATTTCTAATTTTTTTGAGTACATAGTAGGTGCATATAACTATGGGTTATATGAGATATTTTGATATACCCATACAATGTGTAATAATCACATCAGGGTAAATGAGGTGTCCAGTACCTCAAGCATTTATCCTTGGTATTACAAACAATTCAATTTTACTCTTTTAATTATTTCTAAATGTATAATTAGATTATTTTTGTCTATAGTCACCCAGTTGTGCTAGCAAATACTAGGTCTTATTCATTCTATTTTTTGTATCCATCAACTATTGCCAATTTCCCCTGACATTCCATTACCCTTCCCAGCCCCTGGTAACCATCCTTCTACTCTGTATCTCCATACGTTCAATTGTTTTAATTTTTAGCTCCCACAAATAAGTGAGAGCATGTGAATTTTGTCTTTCTGTGCATGACTTATTTTACTTAACATAATGAACTCCATTTCCATCCATGTTGTTGCAAATGACAAGATCTCATTCTTTCTTATGACTGGATAGTACTCCCTTGTATACATGTACCATGTTTTCTTTATCCATCTGTTAATGGACACTTAGATTGCTTCCAGATGTTGGCTATTGTGAACAGTGCTGCAACGCATATAGGAGTGTGGATATCTATTCGATATACAGATTTCCTTTCTTTTGGTTATATACCTAGGAGTGGGATTGCTGGATTGTATAGTAGCTCTGTTTTTAGTTATTTGAGGAAACTCTAAACTGCTCTTCATAGTGGCTGTACTAATTTACATTTCCACCAACAGTGCATTAGAATTCCCTTTTCTCCACATCCTCACCAGCACTTATTATTGCCTGACTTTTGAATAACAGCCATTTTAGCTGGAGTGAGACAATATCACATTTTAGTCTTGATTTGTATTTTTCTGATGATCAGTGACATTGAACACCTTTTCTTATGCCTGTTTGCCTGTTTTCAGTTTGTGAGTCTTCTTTTGAGAAATTTGTTTTCAATCTTTGGCCCGTTTTTAAAGTGGATTATTAGATTTTTCTTCATAGAATTGTTTGAGCTCCTTATGTGTTCTGGTTATTACTCCCTTGTCAGATGGGTAGTTTGCAGATATTTTCTTCTACTTGGTAGGTTGTTTCTTCACTTCGTTGATTGTATCTTTTGCTGCGCAGAAGCTTTTTAACTTGATGTAATTGCCTTTGTCCATTTTCACTTTGGATGCCTATGCTTATGAGGTGCTATTCAAGAAATTTTTGCCCAGTCCAATGTCCAGGAGTGTTTCTTCAATGTTTTCTCTTAGTAGTTTCATAGTTTGAGGACTTAGATTTAAGTCTGTAATCCATTTTGACTTGATTTTTGTGTACGGTGAGAGATAGGGATCTAATGTCATTCGTCTGCGTATAGATAACCAGTTTTCCCAGCACCATTTATTGAAGAGACTGTCCTTTCGCCAGAGTATGTTCTTAGCACCTTTGTCAAAAGTGAGTTCACTGTGGAAGCATGAATTTATTTCTGGGTATTCTTATTTGTTCTACTGGTCCATATATCTGTTTTCATGCCAGCACTATGCCATTTTGTTACTATTTCTCTGTAGTGTAATTTGAAGTCAAATAATGTATTCTTCCAGTTTTGTTATTTTTGCTTGAGATAGTTTTGGATATTCTGGGTCTTCTGTGGTTCTATATAAGTTTTACAATTTTTTTTTCTATTTCTATGAAGAATGTCTCTGGTATTTTGATAGGGATTGCAATGGATCTATAGCTTGCTTTGGGTAGTACGAATATTTTAATAATATGCATTCTTCTAATCCACAACATAGAATATCTTTCCATTATCAGTGTCCTCTTTGATTTCTTGCATCAATATTTTATAGCTTTTTATCATAGATGTCTTTCTTTTTTGGTGAATTCCTAGATGCTTTATTTTATTTGCATTTTTGTAAATGGAATTGCTTTCTTGATTTCTTTTTCAGCGTGTTTGTTGTTAGCCATATAGAAATGTTGGTGATCTTGCAAGTTTACTGAATTTATCAGTTCTAACAGTTTTGTGGTGGAGTCTTTAGTGTTTTCCAAATATAACATCATATAATCTGCAAACAAAAATAATGTGACTTATTGCTTTCCAATGTGGATGCCGTTTATTTCTTTCTCTTGTCTGATTTATGTAGCTAGGATTTCCAGTACCATGTTGAATAATGGTGGTAAAAGTGGGCATCCTTGTCACATTCCAGATATTAGAAGAAAGCCTTTCAGTTTTTCCCCATTCAGTAGGATACTGGCTTTTATTTATGTTGAGGTATGTTCATCTTATATCCGGTGTCTTGAGTGTTTTATTATGAAGGGATGTTGAATTTTATGAAATGCATGTTCAGCATCAATTAAAATGCTATTATAGTTTTTATTCTTTATTCTGTTGATATGATGTTTCACATTAATTGATTTGCATATGTTGAACCATTCTTAAATCCTTGGGATAAATCCCAATTGGTCAAGATGAATTATCTCTTTTATGTATTGTTGAATTTGGTTTGCTAGTATTTTGTTGAGCATTTTTTGTATCAATACTCCTCAGGGATATTGGCCTGTAGATTTGCTTTTTGTTGTATCTTTATGTGGTTTTGGTATCAGGGTAATATTTGCCTCACAGAATGAGTTTGGAAGTGTTCCCTCCTCCTCTACTTTTCAGAATAATTTAAGTAGGATTGATATTAGTTCTTTTTAAAATGTTTGTCATAATTCAGCAGTGAAAACATCAGGTCCTGGGCTTTTCTTTGCTAGGAGAGGTTTTATTATGGCTTCAATCTTGTTACTTGTCACTGGTCTTTTCAGGTTTTTAATTTCTTCATAGTTCAATCTTGGTGCATTATATGCATCTAGGAATTTGTCAATTTCTTCTAGATTTTCCAGTTTGTTAACATATGGTTACTCCTAGTGACCACTAATGATCTATTGAATTTTTGCACTATGTGTTGTAATGTCTTTAATTATTTAAATAGGACTTTTTCATCTTCTATTTTATTTTGGGGGGTCTTTTTTTTTTCTTAGTCTGGCTAAATGTTTGTCAATTTTGTTTATCTTCAAAAAAAAAAAAAAATCCCACAACTTCTTGCTTGATCAATTCTGCTATTAAGAGACTCTGATGCATTCTTCAGTATGTCAACGGCATTTTCTAACTCCGGAAATTTTGATTGATTCTATTGAATTATTTCTACATATTTGTTAAATTTATGATAGGATTCTGAGTTTCTTCTCTGAGTTATCTTGAATTTCTCTGAGTTGCCTCAAAGAGCTATTCTGAAGTCTCTTTCTGAAAGTCATGTATCTCTTTTTCCCCAGGATTGGTCCCTAGTGCCTTATTTAGTTCATTTGTTAAGGCCATGTTTTCCTGGATGATCTGAATGCGTGTGAATATTTGTCGATGTCTGGGTATTAATTAATTATTAATTAATTAATTAATTGTTGCCTTCTCAATCTAGGCTTGTTTGTCCTTGTCCTTCTTGGGAACACTTTCCAGGCACTCAGAAGAGCTTGGGTGTTTCTATCTAAGCTGTGTATGCATTAAGGGGCACCCCAAGCCCAGTAACACTATGGTTTTTGTAGACTCATGGAAGAAAGACTTTCAATTTTTCTGAAATCTGGGGCCACCTTGATGGTATTGGTGAAGATCAGGAGAAATTCTCAGGATTACTAGGCAAAGACTCTTGTTCTCTTCCCTCATTTTCTCCCAAACAAATGGAGTCTTTATCTGTGCTAAGCCACCTGTATCTCGGGGTGAGGTGACATAAGCACCCCTATGGCCATCACCACTGGGACTGCACTGGGTCATACCTCAAGCCAGCACGGCACTGGGTCTTGCCAAAGGCCTGCTATAATATCTATCTGGCTACTGCCTATGTTTGCTCAAGGCTCTGGGGCTCTACAATCAACAGGTGGTGAAGCTAGCCAGGCTTGTGCCCTTCTTTTCAGGGCAACAAGTTCCCCCAGGCCCCAGGTGGGACAAGACATGCCATCTGGGAGCCAAGAAATAGAGTCAATAACCTTAGAAATCTACCTGGCATTTGATTGTACTGCAGCTGATCTGGCACTCAAATCACAAGATGCAGGCCTTCTCACTCTTTCCTCCCCTTTCCACAGGCAGAGCAGCCTCACTCTGTGGCCATCTACCACAGGCCCGTGGGGAGTATCGCTGGACTACTGCCCATGTGCTCTAAGGCCTAAGAGCTCTTCAGTCAGCTTGTAGTGAATGCTGCATGTCTTGGGACTCACTCTTCAGGGTAATGGGGTGCAGGTTGAAAAATGTTATTCAAGAGCCAAGTCCTGGAATTACATACCCCAAGTGCCTGCTTGGTGCTCTACCCTCTGATGGCTGAGCTGGTACCTAAGGTGAAAGACAGAGTTCTCTTTGCTTTTTCCTCTGCTTTGCTCAAGCAGAAAGAGTCTCCCTATAGCCTCCTTAGCTAGGAATGTACTGAGTCTAATTGGAAGTCAGCAAGTGTCAGACTGTCAACCAAGGTCCATGATATACTATCTGGATATACTGCTGGTTATTCAGGGCCCAAGGACTCTTTAGTCTGCAGGCAATGCCTTCTGCTAGCACTGGGGCCTTCCGTTCAAGGTAGTGGGTTCCCTTCTGGCCCAGGGTGTGTCTAAAAATGTTGTCTGGGACCAGTGTCTAGAAAGGGGGCCTCACGACTCTGACTGGTACCCTATCCTGCTGTGGCTGAGCTGATATCCAAGATGCAAGACAAAGTTTTCTTTTCTCTCCCCTCTCCCCTCAAGCAGAAGAAAGGGGTCTCCTTTGCAGTCACAAGCTGTGCCGCCTAGGGTTGGGGGAGGGGTGACACAAATAATCCCTTAGCCACCTGGCTGGTGTCTTATTAGATCACGTGCCCCCCAAGTCCACTGGCTCTGAGGCTAGCTCAGAACTAGGACTCACCTAGGAGCTGCATACCTTGCGGCCCAGACTGCCTTTCAAGTTTGTGTAGCATCCCCAAACACTTTAGCCTGAGTTAGTGATGCTTGCCAGAACTCAAGTTTCAACTGCAGGGATGGTCTTGTGTAAATGTTCCCTTCATGGGCAGGTGTCAGCGAGTTCAGCCAGATGTAGCTTTCTGCTGTGACAGGGCAACAGTGAGTTTAATGCTAAGTCTAACAGTTGCTGCAGTTTCTCTGTCCCAACCCATAGATTCTCCCTCTGTGCCATGTGAATGCTGCCAGGGATGGTGGAGGGGTGGTATTTGCAATTCAAAGCTGTCTTTCCCACCCTCTTCTGTGCCTTTTTCAGTGATATGAAGTTAAAATCGGGTACTGTGAATGCTTACCTGATTTTTGGTTCTTATGAGGGTGCTTTTTATGTGTAGATAGTTGTTTAAATCTGGTACTCCTGCAGGAGGATGATTGGTGGAGCCTTCCATTTGGCCATCTTGCTCTGCCCCTCCTCTCTATGGATCCTTTTTACAAATAAATTTGATTGCTTGTCTTAGTTACTAAACAGTAGCATATCAAAATTAAGAGGTATTCAGCTTCTGATCTCAAGGAAAAGGTGGAAATCTCTAGAGGATGATATTTCCTTTGCATACTTGTAGAAATAAATTTAGCCTTTCTGTGGAAAAGTCCTCAAGGTGAGGAAAACAAATGAAAATAAACATGTTATCTGATGTCAGCTATCTGGTAACTGCATCTAAACAAATAATATATGATAAATAGAATTTGGAGAATATTTTACAAGTATAGAACCCATGCAGGAAATGTGCTTTTTAAAATTGGTTTAGAACCAATGTCAATTTTTTCCCCATTCAGCTTCATTTATTTTTTGCAAAAGCAGTCATTTCCTGTTCTTTAGAGGACTTTTTTGAGAATTTTAACTGAAGGATTGAAAAGCATCTTAGATATTTATGTCTCTGACAAATAACATTTCTAACTGTTTTGGACTGGGAGGCATGAATGGATGAGTAAATAAAAAACCAAATAAATTTAGAATTATGGATTTGATTCAATACTTATCTCCCTTTTTATTATTTAATATACTGGTATAAAATGGACTATGGCCACAGACCAAGACATAGTAATAGATGGCTTGATATAGGGAGGCTCTTACATGAGCAGTTCGCTTTTACAGAGTTCTGGAAGCTAACGTGAACTTCTAAGTATGTTAGCAAGAGGAAAAACAAAGCCATCCTTAAGAATATCCAAGGGAGATGGTTTTATGATTCCAGATATCAAGGGAAGGGGAACAGATAATGATACATCAAGCAGAGGTTAGTCCTTGGAAAAAAAAGAAAGGATATGTAAAACTGGAGTTAAGTCCACAAAATAACAAATGTGAAAGGACACACAGAAGTCATGGGGACTGTTAGGTATTTTTATGTGTGCTAGTCATATATCCCTTTTTTGTGTGTGCATAAAGTACTTGCACTTGTAATCATCAAGAGTATAAAACTTAGTATAAAACTTAGCAGAGAGGATTTAGAATCTTCAACTCCAGTTCAAAGTCCATGATCTTTAAAATCTCCTGCTAAAACAGGACCAGCTGTTTGAAACAGAATCAAGGTCAAAGAGCAGACTGATAAACCACTGATTAGAAATCTTGCCTTAGTCTTACCAAGTCTCTAGGATAATGAGAAAGACAATTTCAGAGGAAAAGCATCATTTATTATATTGAGATGTTCTAGATTTTAAGACTTGCTTCATTCTTGATTTTGGTAATGCTAATTGAGAGACAGACACTGCTAATTAGAGAAGCTTTATTTATTGCTGTTTTTCCTTACATGTTTTTAAATATATAAATATATACTTTACTATTAAAGTTTCTCGCTTATGTTTTCTAATGTCCAGGGAAACATCTCTCATTTTTCACTATTTAGCGCCATCCTTCTTTTTAGAAATGGCAGCTCTCCCATTTAATATGACTCTGTTGGGACTACCAATCATAATATTGCACTCATTTGGTGACAGGAATGGGTGTGTGATCTAGACAATAATTTTTTAACTCCCTTGCTATTGTTGATTGGTTCAAAAGTAAGCAAGTGACCAAAGGCAGACCATCAGTGTTCTCTAAGAATTTTTACGTTGGAGCTTGGAGAAGATTCTTGCCCCTTTGGATAATAATGTTTAAAGGGTATGGCATTTGTTAGACTACGATTCAGCTGATGTGACAAAGACCTCAAGTTTGCATTAGCTTAAATAAGATAGAAGCTCATTAATGTGTCATGTAAAAGTCTGAGCTGTGTGGTAGCTCTCCTCAACCGAGTCATTAAGAGCTCAAGCTCTTTTTATCTTGTTACCCTGAAATGTTAAACATAGAGCTTCTGTCTTATGGTCTAAGATAATTGTTCCTCCTTCTTCCATATGTCTGCATGACAGCTAGTGGAAAGGAAGAGAACAAAGGGAGAATACACCTCATCCCTTCAAAGGCATAAATAGGAGATGTACATGTTACTATTGCTCAGATCATATTGGCTATTGTTTACTTACACAGCTACTATTAGCTGCAAGGCAGGCTTTGGAAAGTAGCCTTTACATGGATAACCACATGCCTAGTTAAAAGTTCTATTATTATGGGAGAAGTGGAGGATGGAAATTTAAGGAAGCATATTTGTTTTCACCAAAGATAAGTATCAGTGTTTCCTGAAAGCTACTCTTTTTACTATATGAAGTCTTCTTGTAGTTAATAAGGGTTAGTTTAAGTATTTGAGGGCATTTAAACTCTTGAATATATTTGTGGTACTCTCTGACTTTCTAGTTAAGTAGACAAAATTATTTGTGCGGGTGTGTGTGTGTTAAAACACATGTCCGTGTTTTGCTACATAAATTTAAGTCAAGCTGTTGCCCTTTGTGGTCTAGAGTCCTCAATCCTACAGTGCTGCAAAGAGTGAGCAGAAGTTAATTCTTCATCAGCAAGAATGAATAAGGGAGGGAGAACAAGATGGCCAACTAGATGCAGCCAGGAAGCACCCCTCCCACTGAGAGAGACCAAATATGGAGTTAAAAGACATAATTTGACAGATCTTTTGACAGAAAACACTGAGAGTGGATGGAGAGGTAATATAGGACTCCCAAGTTGAAGAGGGAGGAATCTGGGAACCTTGCACAGGGTGCCCAAATGCTAGGGCTAGATCCCAGCCCCAAGTGGCTCCAGGAAAAAAGGTGGATGAACTACTGAGGCACAACCTGTTCTTGCCATGGATCTCTGGGATACTATCTATAGGGCACCTTACATCTCCCACAGACATTTGAGCAGGCAGAGGGATCTTCCCAGAGAGTAGGGAGGGACAGGGTTTCAGCTGGCATGGAGCCCATGGGCTTTTGTGCTCAGAGAAGCTCAAGTAAGTGTGGTTACAGGTGCCCATCCCCAGGGTTCTCCATCTCCCTCTGAGAAGCATTAGCCCCAGCTGACTGTTGGGCCAGGAGAAGGCGGGGCCAGCTTCCCTGCAGGACTAGGGCATGTCTGTTCTAGAGGGCCCACCTGAACCTCTGAGGGCCCCTTCCTGGCTGCCCTGCAGTAGCATGTGCACAGCACAGCTTCTGCTGCCCAGTCTCGGTGCTTTGCTCCACCTGAGTACTTTCCCAACATCCTGGGAGCACTTCAGATCCCCCAGTGAAGCTGGAGGCCAACTCAAAATGCAGGCCAGTCCCAGTACCCAAGGGATGTGGTGCACAGTTTGAGAGTGCTGAGCCTAGATCTATGGCTGGCACTGAATTTGGGAAGGAGCCCCTACCCTCAGAACACTGAGAAAAATGAGACACACAGATTTGTGTACCTGTGTGGGAATGGGGCATACCTCCTTCTGCAGCACCAGTTCAAAAAGGGTATGGCTTATCTCCTTGCTGTAGCCTCTACCAGAGGGAGCCCTTGTGGCCTGGAACACCTAAACAAAGAAATGCATGTGTAATACCAGTGATGGGGGAATACCCCAAGGCCCAGAAGTAGACCTGGTGAGAAACTCATCTCTTTCCCAACCACTAAGAAGCATGCCTGCAAATGCAAGGAAATATAAGAGCCACATTACTAAGAGCTCTTCTAGCAGCTGTTACTCTTCCATGCCATGCACTGGATCTCAGATCAGACTGCAACATCAAAAAATACTCTGCTAACATTCACCCCTGTGAAAGCAAAGGCAAGAATCCAGCAACAAATGAAAATCCTGTACAGAGTCTTAGCCCTGTTAAAGCATTGAGAAATGAAGCCAACTGACTATACTCAACTCAAACACCAGACATCATAGATGAGAAAGAACCAGCACAAGAACTCTGATAATTAAAAAAGCCAGAGTGTTCCCTTATCTTCACATGAACCCACTGGCTCCCCAGCAATGGTTCTTAACTAGACTGAAATGACAGACATAGAACTTGGATGACAAAGAAACTCATCAAGACTGAGGAGAAAGTTGAAACCCGCTCCAAAGAATACAAGGAATTCAATAAAATGATCCAAGATCTGAAAGATGAAATAGTCATTTTAAGAAAGAACCAAAGCTGGGCGCCATGGCTCATGCCTGCAATCCTAGCCCTTTGGGAGGCTGAGGCAGGTGGGTCACCTAAGGTCAGGAGTTCAAGACCAGCCTGACCAACATGAAGAAACCCCGTCTCTACTAAAAATACAAAATTAGCTGGGGTGGTGGTGCATGCCTGTAATCCCATCTACTGGGGAGGCTGAGGCAGGAGAATTGCTTGAACCTGGGAGGCAGAGGTTGCGGTGAGCCGAGATTGTGCCATTGCATTCCAGCCTGGGCAACAAGAGCAAAAACTCTGTCAAAAAAAAAAAAAAAAAAAAAAAAAAAGAAGAAGAAGAAGAAGAAAAAGAACCAAAGTGAATTTCTGGAACTGAAAGAAATCACTAAAAGAATGTCCTCACTGTGGGAGGCTGAAGTGGGCGGATCATGAGGTCAGGAGATCGAGACTATCCTGGCTAACATGGTGAAACCCCATCTCTACTAAAAATACAAAAAATTAGCTGGGCATGATGGCGGGCCCCTGTAGTCCCAGTTACTCGGGATGCTGAGGCAGGAAAATGGTGTGCACCTGAGAGGCGGGGCTTGCTGTGAGCTGAGACTGTGCCACTGCACTCCAGCTGGGGTGACAGAGAGAGACTCCATTTCAAAAAAAAAGAGAGTGTCCTAACAATCAGAAGTGTTAACAGCAGCATAGATCAAGGTGAGAAAAGAATCTCAGATTTCAAAGACCAGTTTCTTCAAATCAATTTAATTAGATAAAAATTAAGAAAAACCTCTGAGAAATATGAGATTATGTAAAGAAACATAATCTACAGCTTACTGACATCCCTGAAAGAAGAAGAGAGAGTAAGCAACTTGTATATATTTCAGGATATAGTTCCCAAAAATTTTTCGAATCTTGCTAGACAGGTTGACATTCAAATTCAAGAAATACCGAGAACACCAGCTAGATACTATATAAGACAACCATTCTCAAAACACATGGTCATTAGATTCACCAACATCAAAAGAAAAAAAAAATCTTAAAGACAGTTAGAGAGAAGGGTCAGGTCACGTATAAAGGGAACCCCACTAGAGTGACAGTGAACCTCTCAGTAAGAACCTCACAGGCCAAAAGAGACTGGGAGCCTATTTTTAGCACACACACACACACTCATTTCAGTGAAGAATTTTACCTTCCACCAAAATAAGCTTCACAAGTGAAAGAGAAATAAAAGCCTTCTCAGGCAAACAACATGGATAAAATTTGTTACCACTAGAACAGCTTTACAAGAGGTCATTAAGGGAGTGCTAAACATGGAATCAAAAGAATACCTACTGCCACAAAAACACACTTAAGCAAATAGCCCACAGACACTATTAAGCAACTGCAACATCAAGTCTACATAACAGCTAACAACAACTTTGTCCAGATCAATCAGAGAAATCATGCTCTATGGCACCTACAGATTCACAAAATACATTTCTTAAATAATACTTGAAAATTGGAATTAGTCCTTGATCCATGGCCTTCAGAATAGATGTCATCTTATCAGGAACACACACACACAAACATACATTAATCTCCTTGTAAATCTCCATCAGAGCTCTTAGGTGACCAAGTGCATTGTCAATGAGCAGTAATCTTTTGCAAGAAACCTTTTGTTCCTGAGCAGTAGGTTTCAACAACAGGCTTAGTATACTCAGTAAACCATGCTGTAAAAAGACATTCTGTCATCCGGGCTTTGTTGTTTCATTTACAGAGGTGAGGCAGAGTAGATTTAGCATAATTCTTAAGAACCCTAGTATTTTTGGAATGGTCTATGAATATTGGCTTCAAATTAAAATCACCAGCTACATTAGCCCCTAATAAGACTGTCAGACTATCCTTTGGAGCATTGAAGCCAAGCATTGACTCCTAGCTATGAAAATCCTGGATAGCATCCTCTTCCACCACAAGGCTATTCCTTCTACATTGAAAATCTGTTGGTTAGTGTAGCAACCTTCATCAACTAGCTTAGCTAGATCTTCGAGATAACTTAAAGAAAAAACCTTTCTTTTTAAGGTCAGGGGTACATGTACAGGAAAAATACTTAACAGCCCTAGCATTTGGGGTATTTTTGTAGGTTGCTATATAGGTAAATTGTATGCTATGAGGTTTGGTGTACAAATTATTTTGTCACCACAGTAACAAGCATAATACCCGATAGGTAGTTTCTTGATTCTCATTCTCCTCCCACCCTCCACTCTCAAGTAGGATCCAGTGTCTGTTGTTCCCTTCTTTGTGTCCATATGTACTCAGTGTTTAGCTTCCACTTACAACTGAGAATGTGTGGAATTTGGTTTTCTGTGCCTGTATTAGTTTGCTTAAAATAATGGCCTTCAGCTTCATCCATGTTGCTGCACAGGAAATGATCCCATTCTTTTTATGGCTGCATAGTATTCCATCATGTATATGTAACACATTTTCTTTATCCAGTCTATCATTGATGGGCATTTAGGTTGATTCCACGTCTTTGCTACTGTGGTTAGTGCTGCACATCTTTGCTACTGTGGTTAGACGTGCATGTGTCTTTATGGTAGAATGATTTATATTTCATCTGGTATATACCCAATGATGGGATTGCTGGGTCAAATGGTAATTCTGTTTTAAGTTCTTTGAGAAATTGCCAAACTGCTAAACTAGTTTACATTCCCACCAGAAGTGCGTAAGTGTTCCCTTTTCTCCGTAGCCTGGCCAGCATCTGTTATTTTATTTTATTTTTTTGACTTTCTAATCATAGCTGTTATGACTGGTGTGAGATGATATCTCATTGTGGTTTTTGAATTGCATTTCTCTAATGATTAATAATGTTGAGCATTTTTTCATATTCTTGTTGGCCACCTGAATTTCTTCTTTTGAAAAGTGTCTTTTTATGTCCTTTGTCCACTTTTTAATTTTATTTATTTATTTATTTTTATTTACTTTTTTTGGCAGAGTGTCTCTCTGTCGCCAGGCTGGAGTGCAGTGGCCCAATCTCGAATTGCTTGTTTTTTGCTTATTGGATTGTTTCAGTTTTTATAGATTCTGGATATTAGACTTTGTCAGATGCACTCTTTGCAAATATTTTTTTCCCATTCTGTTGTCTGTTTACTCTGTCGATAGTTTCTTTTGCTGTGCAGAAGCTCTTTGGTTTAATTAGTTCCAATTTGTCAATTTTTGTATTTCTTGCAATTGCTTTTGGAGTCTGTCATGAAGTCTTTGTGGGGTCCTATCTCCAGAATGACATTTCCTAAGTTATATTCCAGGGTTTTTATAGTTTTTTGTTTTATATTTAAATTTTTAACTCATCTTGAGTTAATTTTTGCATATGGTGTAAGAAAGCTGTCTGGTTTCATTCTTGTGCATATGGCTAGTTAGTTATCCCAGCACCATTTATTGGTGGAATGGAGAATTCTATCCCCATTGGTTGTTTTTGTGGCTTTTGTCAAAGATAGGATAGTTACAGGTGTGCAGCATTATTTCTGGGCTCTCTCTTATGTTCCATTGGTCTATGTCTGTTTTTGTACCAGTACCATGCTGTTTTGGTTACTGTAGCTCTGTTTTATAGTTTGAAGTTGGGTAATGTGATGCCTCCAGCTTTGTTCTTTTTGTTTAGGATTGCCTTGGCTATTTGAGTTCTATTTTAGTTCCATATGAATTTTAAAATAGCTTTTTCTAATTCTGTGAAGAATGCCATTGGTAGCTGAATAGGAATAGCATTGAATCTGTAAATTGCTTTGAGTAACTGGCCATTTTGACAATATTGATTCTTCCAATCTATGAGCACAGAATATTTTTCCATTTGTTTGTGTCATCTCTGATTTCTTTGAGCAGTGTTTTGTAATTCTCATTGTAGAGGTCTTTCACCTCCTTGGTTAGCTGTTTTCCTGGGTATTTTATTCTTTTTTTGTGGCTATTGTTAATGGATTGTGTTCTTGATTTGGCCATCAGCTTGAATATTGTTGATGTATAGAAATGCTACTGATTTTTGTACATTGATTTTGTATACTTAAACTTTGCTGAAGTTGTGTATCAGATCAAGGAGCTTTTGGGCAGAGACTATGGGGTCTTCTAGGTACAGAATCACATAATCTGCAAACAGGGTTAGTTTGACTCCCTCTCTTCCTATTTAGATGCCTTTTATTTCTTTTGTCTTCTAGATAACTTGCTGCAGCTTCTACATTAGTACTTGCTGCCTCATCTTAGACGTTCATGTTATAAAGACAACTTCTTTTCTTAAGCCTCATGGACAAATCACTCTTGGCTTTCAGCATTTCTTCTGCACTTCCCTTGCCTCTCTTAGCCTACATAGGCTTGAAGAGTTAGTGCCTTGCTCTGGATTAGGCACTGGCTTAAGGGAACATTGTGGCTCATTTGATCTTCTATCCCCATCACTCAAACTTTCTCTATAGCTGCAATAAACCTGTTTGTTTACTTACCATTCATATTTTCATTGAGTAACACTTTTTGTTTTCTTCAAGATCTTTTTCTTTGCATTCCCACCTTGGCAAACTATTTGGAGCAAGAGGATTAACTTTCGGTCTCTCTTGGCTTCTGACATGGCTTTCTCAGTAAGCTTAATCGTCTCTAGCTTTTGATTTAAAGTGAGAAATATGAATCTTTTTCTTTCATTTGAACACTTAGAGGATACTGTAGGGTTATTAATTGGCCTGATTTCAATATTGTCTCAGGGCATGGGAAGGCCTGACTAAAGGGAGAAAGACAGGGAAATGACTGGTCAGTGGAGCAGTCAGAATACACACATTTATTACTGAAGTTTGCCATTTTTTATGGGTGCAGTTCACGGTATCCCAAAACAATTACAATAGAAAAATCAAATATTGTTAATCACAGATCACCATAACAGATATAATAATCATGGAAGTTTTTGAAATATTGTGAGAATTACCAAAATGGGACATAGATACACCAAGTGAGAATGGGCTGTTGAAAAATAACCCTGATAGATTTGCCTGATGCAAGATTGCCACAAAACTTTAATTTGTAAAATAATCCCACAATATATGTGGCATGCAATGAAGTGATGCGTAATAAAATGACATATGCCTGTTATGAAACTAGAGGAATTTAAGAGACTTTTCGTATGTTTCATAATAAGCAATGGGCACAGCCAAAATTTGCATTTTTTGTTATTTATCCTCCCTTTCTGCTGGTTATTCTATAATTCTTACTGAATATTATATTTTAAAGTATTCCTGAAAGAAATCTGCTGGTAGTGTTTTTGCTGACCCAAAATGGGTCTAAATTTATCTCATGACAAAGATTACAATGTTAAAATGGATTTAAACCAAATATCAGTAACAACAGAACTCACATCTAAAAGCTGAAAGAAAATACTCCCAAGTCTGTCTGCTGAAATGTAATCTTTTACTGCTCCTTATGGAATGGTGGAACTCAGGTACTCTCTGAATCTGCATTTAACGATGTCCAAGAAGCATTTGGAATGAGAGGCTCTACGCTTAATGGAAATTTCATTGAAAGTAGCCCCCCCAACAACCACCACAAAAAAACTCATTGAACTTGTTTATTATAAATTTTGTACCTATATTTATTTTCTCTTAGGAAGAGACTGTTGTGAATGAATTATCTCATATAGGATTGAGAAACATGAAATTTGGAGATAGTAAGTTTAGAGTTCAGACATGATAAAACACTCTTACTGAAAATTAAGTGGCTGTCAGGGTTAAAAAAAAAAAAAAGAATCACAAGAGCATGTGTTTTTAGTCATTTGATGAAAAAACACAAAGTTTTAGAAAAGAGAAAAAGAGTATACTCCTTGGAGGTATTTACAGAATTCTTGGCTTGTGTCATTTCTAGATGAGCTGATGGCGCCATGTGGCCAAGGTAATGTTAGATCAAATCAGCATTCTAGTTGAAACCTCTCAGAGAGTTGTGGCAAAAGTCAATGACAGTTGTCCTTAATGTTTCCTTATAACTGTCATTTAAAGTGATTTATAATATTTTATAATGATGGATTATATTTGTTCAGTGTTTATCATGTGCCTTAAAAAGTTTCGAGTGGTTAGCATATTAAATTATTTAATCTTCTAAACAAACTTCTAAAATAGGCATCATAATAATTTCCATTTTTCAGATGAGAAGACTTGTCAAAAATTGCCACTGGTCAACTAAATGCTGCCATGATTCATTTAATTTCTTCTCAAATTAGTGAGCATAGAAGAATTAACTATATCCTAAAACTTCTTTAAATGAATAGATTAATTCATCCTTTGGTTGCTGTTACTTCTTAGCTCAATGATCTCTTCTACAAATAGTGACTAACATATTCCACATCTATTTCAGAAATACTATTTGCTTAATCTGATGCCTCAGTACAAATTCATATTGAATTCTAAGCGTATTTCTATTTTTCACACTGTTGAACAGATAGGAATTGCATAATTTTTCAGGTTATTATTATTTATAAATACTGCAAGTTTGCTGAGAAAATCAATGATAATTATCTCAAAATTACTGACATTGTTTTTATTTTCCCTGTAGCTTAGAAAGCATGTCATTTAGGCTGAGGTGAAAGGATCACTTTGAGCCTAGGAGGTGAAGGTTGCAGTGAGCCAAGATCGTACCACTGCCCTCCAGCCTGGGCAATAGAAGACCCTGTCTCAAAAAACAAGAAGTATTTCACTTAATTTTAAAATATATCTTAAAGATACATCACATAATTTCATCATTACAAATTTGATTTTAAAGTTTTTAACAAATTGAGTAAAAAAGTATAATGATATCAAATTTGTTTTGAAAATCTTTTACAGTATTTTTTTTTTGGTTATAAAATGGTTTACTTTATTTTTTATTTTTTTTTTTCAGCACACCAACATGGCAACATGGCACAAGTATACATATGTAACAAAGGCCTGCACGTTATGCACATGTACCCTAGAACTTAAAGTATAATAATAATAAAAAAATAAATAAACTTTTACAGTATTTCTTTAGGAGAACTCCTAAATTTCAGAGTTAGAATATAATATTTAAACTGCTCTTCAGTATCTACATAGGTTATAAAATAATCTATTATTCATAGGGTTATTCTTAATTTCATTAATAGCAGTCATAATAATATTAATTATTTTGGAGACTCACAATGATTCTTGCAGACCAATTGTTGCTATGTATAATGCAATGAATTGGGAAAACATCTGTTTATACTTTTTTTAATTTGGCCATATACATAAATTGCATGTCAACCATAGCGTGGGCTCTATTTATTATTGCAAAATGTATGCCATTGGGAAATGGATTCTTTTTCCAGGAATTAATTTTTTTTTTTTATTATTTTTTAATTTATTTATTATTATTATACTGTAAGTTGTAGGGTACATGTGCATAACGTGCAGGTTTGTTACATATGTATACATGTGCCTTGTTGGTGTGCTGCACCCATCAACTCATTGGCTTACACTGTGTATAACTCCCAATGCACCTCCCCTCCCCCTCCCACATGATAGGCCCCGTGTGTGATGTTCCCTTCCCGAGTCCAAGTGATCTCATTGTTCAGTTCCCACCTAAGAGTGAGAACATGTGCAGGTTTGGTTTTCTGTTCTTGTGATAGTTTACAAGAATGATGTGATCCCCAGCTGCATCCATGTCCCTACAAAGGACACAAACTCATCCTTTTATGGCTGCATAGTATTCCATGGTGTATACAGCACATTTTCTTAATCCAATCTGTCACCGATGGACATTTGCTGATTCCAAGTCTTTGCTATTGTGAATAGTGCTGCAATAAACATACGTGTGTGAGCAAAGTCTTTTATATAAAGTAGCATAATTTATAACTTTTTGGGTATATCCCCAAAGTAATGGGATGGCTGGGTCAGCGGCACATCTAGTTTCTAGATCCTTGAGGAATCGCCATACTGTTTTCCATAATGGTTGAACTAGTTTATAATCCCACCCAACAGTGTAAAAGTGTTCCTCATTTCTCCAAGCATCCTCTCTCCAGCACTCAGTTGTTTCCTGACTTTAATGACCATTCTAACTGTAAGTAGAGATGGTATCTCATTGTGGTTTTGATTTGCATTTCTGATGGCCAAAGTGATGATTGCTGCATTTTTCATGTTTGTTGGTCATGAATGTCTTTGAGAAATGTCTACTCATATCCTTTGCCTACTTTTGATGGGGTTGTTTGTTTTTTCTGTAAAATTTGTTTGAGTTCTTTCGTGTATTCTGATATTAGCCTCTTGTCAGATGAGTAGATTGCAAAAATTTTCTCCCATTCTGTAGGTTGCCTGTTCACTCTTGATGGTAGTTTCTTTTAAGGGGCAGAAGCTCTTAAGTCGAGATCCCCATTTGTCAATTTTAGCTTTTGCTGCCGTTGCTTTTGGTGCTAGAGTATGAAGTCTTTGCCCATGCCAAACCCGAATGGTACTACCTAGGCTTTCCCCTCTAGGATTTTATAAGTATTAGGTCTAACATTTAAGTCTCTAATCCATCTCTCATTCAATTTGATAAGGAATAAGGAAAGGATCCAGTTTCAGCTTTTACTTATATAGCCAATTTTTCCTAGCACCACTTATTAAATAGGAATCCTTTCCATTTCTTGTTTCTCTCAGGTTTGTCAAAGATCAGATGGCTGTAGATGCGGTAATATTTCTGAGTGACTCTGTCTGGCTCCATTGGTCTATATCTCTGTTTTGGTACCAAAATTATGCTGTTTTGTTACTTTCGTAGCCTGTAGTATAGTTTGTCAGGTAATGTGGATGCCTCCAGCTTTGTTCTTTTGACTTAGGATTGTCTTGAGATGGCTCTTTTGGTTCCACATGAACTTTGTAGCAGTTTTTCCAATTCCTGTGAAGAAACTCATTGGTAGCTTGATGGGGATGGCACGAATCTATAAATTCACCTTGGGCAGTATGGCCATTTTCAACATATTGATCTCTTCCTATCCATATATGGTATGTTCTCCATTTCTGTGTCTCTTTGCTCACTGAGCAGTATTTCAGTTCTCCTGAAGAGGTCCCTTTACATCCCTTTGTGTTGGATTCTCAGGTGAGTCCTGACCTCTAGCTACCAGAATTTTAAAGCTCATTCATGATTTGGCTCTCTGTGTGTCTGTTATTGCAGAAGAATGCCTTGTGATTTTGCACATACACTTTTGTATCCTGAGGCTGGCTGTCTATCAAAGCTGAAGGAGATTTCTGGGGTCGTAATGGGGTTTTCAAATATAATTGCATGTCACTCCTGCAAACAGGGACACCGAATTTTTCCTAACTGACACCTTGATTTCTTCTCGCCTGATTGCCCTCTAGCTGAACTTCCAACACTATGTTGAATAGGAGGTGAGAGGGCATCCCTGTCTTGTGCCAGTTTTCAAAGGGAATTTTTTCCAAAGTTTTTGGCCCATTCAGTATGATATTGGCTGTGGGTTTGCCATAGCTCTGTATTATTTTGATGCACAACATCAATTTGAACCTTATTGAGCGTTTTTAGCATGAAGGGCTGCTGAATTTTGTCAAAAGCCTTTTCTGCATCTATTAAACAATCATGTGGTTCTTGTCTTTTGGTTCGTTTATGCTGATTATACATATTGATTTGTTAATGTTGAACCAGCCTGCATCCCAGGGATGAAGCTTCCACGGATCATGGTGGGATAAGCTTTTTGATGTGTTGTTGAATCCGTTTGCCAGCATTTCTATTGAGGATTTTGCACGATGTTATCAGGGATGTCATTCAAAATTTCTTTTTGTTGTATCTCTGCTGTGTTTTGGTAACAGACGATGTTAGTCTCATAAATGGTTAGGAGGACTTTTTCTATTGATTGGAATAGTTTCAGAAGGAATGGTACCAACTCCTCCTTGTACCTCTGGTAGTTCAGCTGTGAATCCATCTGGTCCTGACTTTTTTGGTTGGTAGGCTATTAATTGTTAGTTTCCCACTCTGAGCCTGCCATTGGTCTATTCCAGGGATTCAACTTTCCTGGTTTAGTCTTGAAGAGTGTGGGTGTCCAGGAAATTATCCATTTCTTTCTAGATTTTCCAGTTTATTTATGAGGTGTTTATAGTATTCTCTGATGGTAGGCTTTGTATTTCGTGGGTCGGTGGTGATATCCCTTTTATCATTTTTAATTGCGCTGATTTGATTCTTCTCTCTTTTCTTCTTTTATTAGTCTTGCTAGTGGTATGTCAATTTTGTTGATCTTTTCAAAAACCAACTCCTGGATTCATTGATTTTTGGTGGTTTTGTGCTCCCATCTCCTTCAGTTCGCTCTGATCTTAGTTATTTCTAGCCTTCTGCTAGCTTTCTCGAATGTGTTTGCTCTGCTTCTCTAGTTCTTTTTAATTGCGATGTTAGAGTGTCAATTTTAGATCTTTTCTGCTTTCTCTTGTGGGCATTTCTCTAGTGCTATAATTTCACACTGCTTTAAATGTGTCCCAGAGATTCTGGTATGTTGTATCTTTGTTCTCATTGCTCTAAAGAACATCTTTATTTCTGCTCTATTTCTGCTATATATAAAATTTGTGAAGTCATTCAGGGAGCAGGTTGTTCAGTTTCCATGTAGCGAGCGTTTTGATTGAGTTTCTAGTCCTGAGTTCTAGTTTGATTGCACTGTGGTCTGAGAGACAGTTTGTTATAATTTCTGTTCTTGCACATCTGGAGGAGTGCTTTTACTTCCACTTCTACGTGCGTATCAATTTTGGAATAAGTGCACATGTGGTGCTGAGAAGAATGTATAGTCTTGGTTGATTTGGGTGGAGAGTTCTTATAGATGCCCATTAGGTCTACTAAGGCAGAGATGAGTTCAATCTCCTGGATATTCTTGTTCACTTCTGTCTCATGATCTGTCTAATGCTACTAGGAGGGTTGGAAGTTCCGCTGTTGTATGGGAGTCTGCTTCGTAAGTCTCTACACTTGCTTTATGAATCTGGGTGCTCCTGTATTTATATATATTTAGGGACATGGCTCTTCCTGTTGAATTGATCCTTTACCATTATGTAATGGCCTCTTGTCTCTTTTGGATCTTTTGATGGTTTAAAGTCTGTTTTATCAGAGACCAGTATTGCAACCCCCGCTTTTTGTTCTCCATTTGCTTGGTAAATCTTCTCCATCCCTATTTTGAGCTCATGTATGTTCTGTATGTGAGATGGTCTCTAGAATACATAGACGATGGTTCTTAGACTCTTTTATCCAGTTTTACAGTCTGTGTTCTTAATACATTTAGTCCATTTTACATTTAAGGTTAAGATTGTTATGTGAACTCTTGATCCTGCCATTATGATATTAACTGGCTATTTTGCTCATTAGTTGATGCAGTTTCTTCCTACTTCCCGATGGTCTCTTTACATTTGGCATGTTTTTGAGATGGCTGGTATCGGCTGTTCCTTCCACAAGCTTAGTACCTCTGTGGTCTCCTTGTAACAGGTGCCTAGTGGGTGATAAAATCTCTAAGCATTTGCTTATCTGTAAAGGATTTTATTTCTCCTTCACTGATGAAACTTAGTTTGGCTGGATATGAAATTCTGGGTTTAAAATTCTTTTCTTAAGAATGTTAATATTGGCCCCCACCTCTTTCTGGTTTTCTGAGGAGTTTCTGCCGAGAGATTCGTTGTGAGTCTGATGGGCTTCCTTTGTGGGTAACCCCGAATTTTCTCTGGTTGCCCTTTAAGATTTTTTCCTTCATTTTACCTTTGTGAATCTGGCAATTATGTCTGAGTTGCCTTTCTCGAGTATCTTGTATGCCTTCTGTATTTTGATTTGAATGTTGGCTCGGTTCCTTACTAGGTTGGGGAAGTTCTTCCTGATGATATCCTGAAGAGTGTTTTTCCAACTTGGTTCCATTTTCCTCACTTTCAGGCACCCCTAATCAGACGGAGATTTGGTCTTTTAACTCCCATACTTCTTTGCAGGCTTTGTTCATTTTTCTTTCTTTTTCTTTTGTTTCTCTTCGCCTATTTCATTCATTTGATCCTCAATCGCTGATACTTTTCTTCCAGTTGATCAGTCGGGTTACTGTAGCTTGTGCATTTGGTTTCGCGTATTTCTCGCGTCATGGTTTTCATCTCTTTCATTTCGTTTAGGACCCTTTCAGACAATTACTTCTCTAGCCATCAATTTTCCACTTTTTTTTCAAGATTTTAGTTTCTTTGCGCTTGCAATGCATCTCCTTTAGTTTCGAGAAATTTGATGGACTGGCCTTCTTCTCTCATCTCGCCAGTTACTCTCCGGCCCAGCTTTGATCCGTTGTTGGCGATGAGCCGCGCCCTTTGTCGGGAGATGCGCCTGTTTTTGAATTTGCCCTGCTTCCCCCATCTTTGTGGTTTTATCTGCCTCTGGTCTTTGATGAGATAAAAATTGATGGGGTTTTGTGTAGGTGTCCTTCCGTTTGATAGTTTTCCTTCTAACAGTCAGGACTTCAGTGGCTCCTGTTGAGATTAAGCTTGAGGTCCACTCCAGACCCTGTTTGCCTGGGTATCAGCAGCAGAGGCTGCAGAAGATAGAATATTTCTGAACAGCGAGGTACCTGTCTCGATTCTTGTTAAAGCCTCTCAGGTGTACTCCACCTCTGTGAGGTGTGGGGGTGTCAGACTGCCCCTAGTGGGATGTCTCCCAGTTAGGCTACTCAGGGGTCAGGGAATCACTTGAGCAGGGAGTTCGTCCCTTCTCAGATCTCAACCTCCGTGTTGGGAGATCCACTGCTCTCCTTCAAAGCTGTCAGACAGAGTCGCTTATGGCCTGCAGAGGTGTGTCTGCTGCTTGTTTATTGTTTACTGTGCCCAAGCCCTGAGTAGAGTCTACAGAGAGCGGCAGGTTTCTGAGCTGCTGTGAGCTCCACTCCAGTTCCCTGAGCTTCCCAGCAGCAGCTTCTCTTGTTTCACCCACTTAAGCCCTCAGCAATGGCGGCTTCTCCCAGCCTTTGGTTGCTGTTTGCCGGTAGATCACAGATCACAGCAAAGGATAGCAGCTGAGGGAGGTTCTGTGGGCGTGGGACCCCTCCTGCGCCGTGTGTGGGATATGGATCTCTGGTGTGCCTTGCTGTTTGCTCAAAGCGCAGTATTGGGGTGGGAGTTACCCGATTCTCCAGGTGTTGTGTGTCTCAGTTCCCCTGGCTAGAAAAGGGATTCCCTTCCTCCCTTGCGCCTCCCAGGTGAGGCAATGCTCGCCCCTTGCTTCAGCTCTTGCTGGTTGTAGGTTTCGCAGCTGACCTGTACCGACGTCCGCACTTCTCAGTGAGATGAACCTGCACCTTGAAGTTGAGTCTAAATACTGTCTTCTGTGTCGCTGCTGGAGTTGAAGAGACTGGAGCCGTCTCTATTCGCCATCTTGCTCCGAAATTCACTTTTGCTGGGCTTTCAAACATAAGTGACCCCTTTGTAAACATTGTATGTAATTTTCAACATAACATAACTACTAGTACTTTTGCATTCCTTAACAGTCTTTACATTATGAGTAATAAGACGTCATTATCAAACAGGATAGTTTCATCTGTTATAATCAAAAGTTGACTGTAGTTTATTGCTCAGCTGGTTTTCTACCTCTTTCTCAATGTTGTTGACGTTTCTTCAAAAAGAACCATGGCTTGCAGAACAGAAGAAATTTTTTGTTATTATTACTTATAAACTCTCATTCATATAATGTTAATTTTAGTTTAGTGTTGTGAGGCCCATCATATTTTGTAATTATTTATATTCTTGTGTAAGAAACAACTTATTAAAGTTTTTTAATCAATTCAGTGTTAATATTATAATATTCATTCTTTTTCTCTGAATCTCGGTAATGTAATACACATTTGCCAGTTTTGTCCTTTATACTCTTCCTCTTGCTACTTGCTCACCCTTCTCCCCTTCCTTCCTTCCTTCCTTCCTTCCTTCCTTCCTTCCTTCCTTCCTTCCCTCCTTCCCTCCCTTCCACTCTCTCCCTCCCTTCTTCCCTTCCTCTCTCTCTTTCCATCTCTCTTTCTCCATATCCCTTTCTTTCAAGCTCTGCATATAGGTGAGCTGTATTTTATTAAACACACTCCCAACAATGTTCATTTAAATTTACCCAATTTTTGCTGCAAAAAATTAACAATTTAAATATGACTTTGCAAACTTATTTATACAAAATTTTTATAAATAGAATTATTGGAACAAAGGGCTTGGACTTTTTTTGTGTTTCAGGGGAAGAACTGGAATTGTATTCTCATTGGTGATCAGATCTCTATTTTTGTATTTTCTTCCATCTTTCACATTCTTTGTAGGCTGTTAAAGTGTTATTTTTATTTTAATTATATAAATGATACATGCATTTATATTTGATGAATAATTATCTGGAGAAAAAGTTTTATTCCCATTTTACTCTGACAAATGTGTGGAGAGGACATGCATTTATACACAGATATCGATTTTTTTCTCTTTTTGTAAAGTGGGCTATGCTATTCATATTATTGTACAAATATGTCAGATCATTAAGTCAAATTTTTATACTTTCCCTTTTAAATAGACTTTAAGGAGGGATAAATAGAATAAAATAAAATAAAATAAAATAAAATAAAATAAAATAAAATAAAATAAAGTACATTCATTTAAAAGACACAGGCCAGGCATGGTGGCTCACGCCTATAATCCCCGCACTTTAGGCAGCTGAAGCAGGTGGATCGCTTAAGCTCAGAAGTTCGAGACCAGCCTGGGCAACATGGCAAAACCCTATCTCTATAATAAATACATAAATACATAAATAAATAAATAGATAGTACAGTTTAATGAGTTTTAACAAGCGCTTACATCCATGTAACCACAACTACAATCAGGATGTGAAACATTTCATTATCCTACAAAGTTCTCTTGTGCTCCTTTTGCAGGCAATCCCATTCCCAGATCTGGCTCTAGGCCACCACTAATCTGATTTCTATCATTTTAGATTAGTTTTACCAGATTTAAAAATTTATAAAAATAGAATTATACAGTAAATAGTCTCTTGTGTTTGACATCTTTTTTGATAGCAGGCATTCATTTTTTTCAGAGTCATTCATGTTGAATGTATTAGTCTTGTTCCTTTCATTACTGAGTATATATACGGATTTGTTTATGCACTTACATGTAATATACATTTGGGTTGTTTCTACCATTTTACTATTATGAACAAAGCTGTTGTGCATGCACACACACACACACACACGTCTTTTTATTTAGAGACATATAATATTATTTATTTGGGGTAAATACCAAGAAATGGAATTATTGTGCTAAATATAGCAGGCACGTTTAATTTTATGCAATTTTATACAGACCAATTTATTAACATTTTTCAATGGTCTCCGAATTTAGTTTCTTTACTAATTAATCTTTGCCTGACCTAAATGACTGAACATTTTCTCCTATGATTTCTTCTAGAAGTTCTGTAGTTTTAGCTTTAACTTTTAGGTTTAACAAGATAATTCCAAGTTCATTTTAGTGTATGTTATAAGGTAAATGTCATTTTTATCCCATGGGGATATCCAACTTCTTCTTCTTATTATTATTATTATTTTGAGACGAAGTCTTTCTCTGTCGCCCAGGCTGGAGTGCAGTGGCCCAATCTCAGCTCACTGCAAGCTCCGCCTCCCGGGTTCACGCCATTCTCCTGCCTCAGCCTCCCGAGTAGCTGGGACTACAGGCACCCGCCACCACACCCAGCTAATGTTTTGTATTTTTAGTAGAGACGGGGTTTCACCATATTAGCCAGGATGGTCTCGATCACCTGACCTAGTGATCTGCCCACCTGGGCCTCCCAAAGTGCTGGAATTACAGGCATGACCCATCACACCCGGCCAGAGATATCCAACTTTTTAATGCTATTTTCTTAAAGACTATTCTTTTCCAATCCAAATTCCTTGGCACCTTTGTTGAAAATTAATTGACCAAATATGTGTGGGTCCATTTCTGCACTGTGTTCAGTTCCATTGATCTATAAGTGTATTCTTAGAGTAGCACTGTACTGTCTTATTGTAGCTTTAAAATAATCCCTGAAGCCAGATAATCTATTTTCCAATTTTCTTTTTTGTTCAAAATTGTTTTGGCTATCCTGGAATTTTTAACTCTTTGTATATCAATATATATGATATGATCTTCATATCAATTTGTCAATTTTCAAAAAAACCTTTCTGAAATTTGGTTTTCAGAACTGAATGAACTTTTCTGGTTTTCAGAAATTTTATTATGATGTGCTTTAGTGTTGTTTGAATGTGTATGAGTGTGTGTATGTGTGTATGTAGTATCTGTGTATTTGTACATGGGTATATATGTATGCATTATGTATATGAATGTATATATGTGTGTATATGTGTGTATGCATGTGTATGTATACATGTGTGCATGTGTATGTGCCTGCATGTATGTGTGTAGGTGTCTGTATGTATTTGTATGTACACATGTGTATGCACATATATGTGTATGTGTCTGTGTATATGTGTATATATGTATGTGTTTAAGTGTGTGCATATGCATGCATGCACTTTTATCTTGCTTTGGATTCCTTGTGTTCCTTGGATCTATGGTTTATACATTTCAACAAATTTGGTAAGTTTTTGGCCATAATATCTTCAAATATTTTTCCTGGCCAAGCATCCTGGGATGTCTAATTGAACATTTTAAGACTATTTGATATTGCCTCAGGTGTTCCTGAAGTTCTTTTCATTTTTTTACAGTCTTCCCTATATCTTCCCATCAAATAATTTTAATGGTTTCTATTGATGTTTATTGATATCTTTTTTCTTCCAGCGTCAAATCTGATGTTAAGTCTATCTAATATTTTTTATTTCAAGTATTTTTTTGGTTATGGAAGTGTCATTTGATTTTTAATAACAGTTTATGTCCTCATTATATTTATATTTTCCTTTAACTCTTTGAACATATTATAAGTTATTTAAAATCATTTTTGCTAATTCCATCATCTGTATTATTTTTCAGTCTGATTCTATTACTGATTTTTCTTCTGGTTTAGGTTACATTTTTTTCTGATTTTTGTCATTCAGTAATTTTTTTGATTGAATACTGGTGATTGTAAGTTACATTATTGAGAATTTGGATTTTAGTGTTTTCCTCTAAAGAGTGTATATTTTGTTCAGGCAAGCAGAGAAGCTACTTAGAGATCAACTTGTTTCTTTCAAGTCTCGTTTTTATCTTCTAGAGCTAGTTCAGCCTTTCTACTAAGATATGGCACTTCCAAGGTTGCTGCTGAATGTCTTGGGTATTCAACATGCTCTCCACACTGTGGCTTATCTACGTTTGAACATCTCTCAGCTCTAAGTACCCGGGGGCTTTTGCCTGGCTTCTTTAGAGTTTCACTCCATTGTACACAGCTTTACACTCAGCCAAAGACTCAAGGAGACCTGTACTCAGAAATCTGAAGCTGTTTTTCTGGCTAACACCCATCTTTTCAGTGCTCTACCCCACAAATATCAGCCACCTCAGCCTCCCCTAAATGGACATCTCTCTTCCACTCAGAATATCACTATGTTCTTCCCATACCAAGACCCAGAAAAATACCTATAGACCGAAATCCAGGTGGTTAAACTGATCACTTTTTTGGTTTCCTTTTACCAAGGATCACTCTCCCATATTATTTCCTGCCTAGTATCTAAAAATGCTTGTTTAATATATTTTGTACAGTTTCTATTTGTTTCACTGGGAAAGCCAGTCCAGTACCAGCTACTCCATCATTGCTAGAAGTAGAATGGTAGGGACATTTTACTTTGGTAAATTTTGCTGAATTTCCCCTCAAAGAGATTGTACAAATTATCACCTCTACCAACTCTGTATGATAGTGGGTACTTACTTTTCTACCCATTGTCAAAACTGAGCTTCACTATTTTAACAGTTGTCCACATTTGTCCATTTGGACATGTCCATTTGGACATGTGTCTCAACACGTTATTGAAAACCTAATATTAATTGTGTTGTGCTGTAGTGTTACCTTTATTATATACTAATACATTTGGGGGATGACAGCACTTTATTTTTATAATTCTTTGACTATGAGCTAGGTTTGATCTATTTACAGATGTTATCAGTTATTTGTATTTAGTTTTCTTTGCCTGTTTGTGGCTCTTGGATATTTCTCCATTATATCGGGCAAATTTTTAATATTTATGTATTATATATATTGTTAAATATTTATTTACATTTATATTTTTCATATATTTTTAATGAAAAATGTATTTTTTATATATTTTAACATGTATTCAATTATTCATTCCCTCAATCATTAAGCAAATATTTATTGTATACTGGCAACGTTCCAGGCCTTGTTTTTAGGACTGAGGACACAGCAGTAGGTTGATTATAAACTGATAAATTTTATATTATAATAAGTAAGGGGGAGAGAAAAAAATTAATATAAACACATTTGCTAAATCATGTGGTGATAAGCAAGTATGAATAAAAATAAAGTAGGGTATGGGAAGTTTGGTTCAATGAAAAGATATTATGAAGGGAGGCTTCTGTTTTATATAAGACCTCAGAAAGGTTCTTTGGTAGATGATATTAAAGTGAAGACTTGAATAAACAGAAGGAATGTGGCTACCTAGAGGAAGAGCATCCAGTTGGATGAAACAGCCTGAACAAAGGTTGTGAGATGTTGCCGCTTGTCCCACTGAAATAATTGCAAGGAGGATATCATGGCTGACAGGGAAAGACAGGAGAAGTGGGGTAGCTATTGTGGGTCCATCAGTTAGCATGGAGAGGTATCTAGGTTACATATAACTTGGTGGGAAATTGGGAATTTGTTGTTAATTCATTGATTGGGTTAAAATGGGAAGTCATTGGAGGACAATGTGCAGAAGATGGGCAGAACTCACTTTCATTTATAAAGGATCTCTCTGGTGTCTGTGTGGAGAAGATACTGTAAGGGATCAGGAAAGAAACAGGAACAGTGGCCATGTGTCTCAACATGTTATTTTACAACCTAATATTAATTGTGTTGTGCTGTAGTGTTACCTTTATTATATACTAAATTCTCAACTGCATTTGGATTTTTCAGTTCTTTTCATTTGGATCTCTCAGTTCTTTGCCTTTAACTTGTTTGTCTTATTGTTAATGTTAAACTTCATCTTAATATCTAGTAGATCTATAACTAGGGTGACCATAGTGTTCAATTCACTGCCTGTTGTGAATCAACTAATATTGTTAATTACTTTCAATTTGCCTTTCCCATAAAGTGTCCTGGTTTGGATAATAAGTTACATGGTCACTCCATTTTTAACGTTATCACTATGCTTTCATTCCTAATTTTCTGGGTATTCTTGTATATTTACTTACTTTTAAACTATGGTTTGCCTTCTATTGGGCTTCAGTGAAAATCCAGTTGGCATTTTGTTCGGGATAAATTTGAGTTTTTAAATTAATTTTTATTTTTTGAGATGTCACTCTTGTTGCCCAGGCTGGAGTGTAATGACATGGTCTTGGGTCACTGCCACCTCCGCCTCCCAGGTTCAAGTGATTCTCCTGCCTCAGCTTCCCAGGTAGCTGAGATTATAGGCAACCACCACCACACCTGACTAGATTTTGTATTTTTAGTAGAAAGGAGTTTCTCCATGTTGGCCAGGCTGGTCTCAAACTCCTGCTCTCAGGTCATCTGCCCACCTTGGCCTCCCAAAGTGCTGGGATTAAAGACATGAGCCATAATTTTCCTAACTACAATAGAGTTTTGCATTTTTAAATACTGAAGTATTCTATATACTTGAATATATTTTAAAGCTTTTAAAATATAGTTATAGCACAATTTTAATGCTCATATTTAGTTATTTAACAAACTATTTTAATAGAATGTTTCAAATATGAAAATCTAAAGCGTATAGGATGATAGCCTCATATAATCATCCGATCGCTTCAATTACTATAATCATTTTCACAATTTTTTAGTAATTTTCTTGCTATTGTTACTAAAATTTTTCCTGCTGTATTTTCTAAATAATTGTTGTTCATATATTATTGTTAATTGTCACCTTTCTGAATTCTATTATTTTTTTCTTAAGTCTTTATTCTCATTAGATTGCCAAGTATAAAACCCTGTCAGCTGCATATGATAAATTTTGGTTTCCTTCTCTCATTATTTACAGCAGTTTTTTGGCATTCTTATGCTAACTAATCTCTTATTAACTAGCATAAATTTAAAATAGCATCATAATAGTTATGCTTATAACAAAATGATAGAAAATATGGTGACAGAAACTTTAATACTTTGTCTTTCTAAGAATCACAACTTGTTTTGCAGAAATGATTTGCCCACATTGTTAGAGATTTCTTTTGGTAAATATTAAGTCTTAATATTATCTACTTATCGTGCAAATGTTAAAAAATATAGAAAATTATTTAAAAAATTGGTGCATCCAAAACTTCATCACGAACATATAAGTTTTGTTGTTTCTCTTTGGTAGTTATTTTTCTATGAATTAAAAAATGTGTGTTTAATATGGTATTTAATACATGATCATTCAAATCCAGATTTTGCACCCTTAATTTTACAAGCTATGCAGTAGTAAATGTTTTAAGAAATCTTCATAAACATCATATTCAATGGATGCTACAATATTCCATTGACTCTGTACATCCCATCTGGTGGCAGACTATAAGCTCTCAGGCTGTGCAATACCCCCTTGGGGGGTACTGTACTCAGTTGCAGTGTGGGCGGCTAGTCCATGAAGCAAAACCACAGCAAGCCACAAACTATTTGAGTAGATTCTACATGTCTGACCTCCTCTATATTGCATTCTATTCCATCACTTACAGTCAAACTGCCCGCCAATCTCCTACTTTTGACCTTCAAGCAGTTTTATTTTTCCTATTATAAACAACAGTGTGCTGAACATCTTTGACTTAGAACCAATGAAGGATCATCTTTTCATGAAAGGTCTGAATATCCCTATATGAATATTTGCAATACTTCCCCAGTTTTATCTAGGGCTGAAGTCTTTGTGATACTTCCCCAGCAATATGTAGCCTAACATGGTAGGCTGTATTTAAAGAACTTCCTGAGTTGTGAACATATCACCACCCAGGCCAGAAAATACAACCCAGAACCTGAGCTAATTCATAGCTACAAAGGCTCAACCTTCACCATTATTTCTAATTGCAACACTGAGATCAGAAGGGTAAATGTGTGTTATGTTGATTATGTGGTGATATAACGTTTTATATTCTCCAGAGGCACTGACAGAGGTGGCAGAATAAAGCAATCTATAATCTTGAATGTCTATTTTCTCACTGTTGCAATTTTCAATATTGAAGCAGTGTTTAATAAAGATATTTTTGCTTCATCTTTTATGTGGTAAGAACATCAAAACAATTTTTTACATGATCTATGCACACAAGTTAGATTATTTTCCCAATATAAATGTTTAGAATTCAAAGGGCTAGAGTAAAATGTATAGTGAATTTTATTATGATGCACATTTCCATGTTTGCTTTCAGAAATGCTATATCCATTTATGTTTTTACTAACAATGTTTGAGAACCCCTATTTCCTCACTTGCCAGCCTACGTGTGTATTATTAATCTTTTGAACTTTGGGTATCTGATGGGAAAAATATGATATCTCATTACTGCTTAAGTGTGCACCTCTTTGATTAGGCATATTTTCTGGCCACTTTTTTAAATACTTTAAGTTCTGGGATAATGTGCAGAATGTGTAGGTTTGTTACATAGGTATACATGTGCCATGGTGGTTTGCTGCACCCATCAACCCGTCATCTACATTACGTATTTCTCCTAGTGCTATCCTTCCCCTAGGCCCCCACCCTCTGACAGACCCTGGTGTGATGTTCCCCTCCCTGTGTGCATGTGTTCTCATTGTTCAGCTCCCACTTATGAGTGAGAACATGCAGTATTTGGTTTTCTGTCTGTGTTAGTTTGCTGAGAACGATGGTTTCCAGCTTCATCCATGTCCCTGCAAAGGACATGAACTCATCCTTTTTTACTGCCACATGGTATTCCATGGTATGTATGTGCCAAGTTTTCTTTATCCAGTCTATTGTTGGGCATTTGGGTTGGTTCTAAGTCTTTGCTCCTGTGAATAGTGCTGCAATAAACATACATGTGCATGTGTCTTTACAGTAGAATGATTTATAATCCTTTGGACATATACCCAGTAATGGGATTGTTGGGTCAAATGGCATTTCTGGTTCTAGATCCTTGAGGAATCGCCACATTGTCTTCCACAATGGTTGAACTAATTAACACTCCCACCAACAGTGTAAAAGCGTTTCTATTTCTCCACATCCTCTCCAGCATCTGTTGCTTCCTGACTTTTTAATGATCACCTTTCTAACTGGTGTGAGATAGTATCTCATTGTGGTTTTGATTTGCATTTCTCTAATGACCAGTGATGATGAGCTTTTTTTCCTATGTTTGTTGGCTGCATAAATGCCTTCTTTTGGGAAGCGTCTGTTCATATCCTTCACCCACTTTTTGATGGGATTGTTTTTTCTTGTAAATTTGTTTGAGTTCTTTGTAGATTCTGGAATTTAGTCCTTTGTCAGGTGGATAGATTGCAAAAAATTTCTCCCATTCTGTAGATTGCCTGTTCACTCTGATGATAGTTTCTTTTGCTGTGCAGAAGCTCTTTAGTTTAATTAGATCCCATTTGTCGATTTTGGCTTTTGTTGCCATTACTTTTGGTGTTTTAGTCATGAAGTCTTTGGCCATGCCTATGTCCTGAATGGTATTGCCTAGGTTTTCTTCTAGGGTTTTTATGGTTTTAGGTCTTATGTTTAAGTCTTTAATCCATCTTGAGTTAATTTTATCTCCAGTATTAATGACTTATACACATCCATAGTTTCTTTGGATATTTGTATTTTTCTTATGGATTTGTAGAAGCACCGTTTTGAATAGGGATATCAATGTGACTGATATATATTATCCCTCCAAATGGCCTTGTTTTACTCTTTAGAAATTGTATAATAAGTTGAATATTTTCCTGGATAGTAAAATTTTCTTTAAAGATATTTCTAACATTTCTTGCTCCAGTTCTTAAGCAGAGAGGCAGTGAAGTACAGGGCCAGGCCACTTGTATTCAAACCCTCACTCTGTCCCTTACTAGTTTCATGTCCTGTGGGAGTTTATGCAACTCCTGAGGTCCCTTCTTGTCAATTCTGAGTTCACCTCTCACCTCTTTCTTCCTTACACCCTGTGCTTAGGCATCATTTAATGATGTTAAGCTCTCACTTGCCATGAGGCTTTTTACATTATAGAACACTCTCCTCTGACTTTTCACCTTATGATTCCTCATGTCTTCAAGAAAACGTACTTTTTTTGATTTCACAAATAAAAGGTAGGTTTTAGGGGCAGACACTGTAGGTTAGTTGAGTCAAAAATGATTTCCAGCAAATCAGACACAGAAAAACAAAT